>NC_069731.1:6800758-7090758 GCF_027358585.1 Pangasianodon hypophthalmus | reverse complement strand
CAACCAACTCTAAACAAATGCAGCACAGCCATGGTGGAGAAGCCCTAAAGCACACATGGCTGGAGTGTGTTCAGCTCAATCATCTCTCCCAACTGGCAGTTCATTCGGGGAAAAATAAAAGATGCTGGCAGAAACACAGAAGTCTGTGAAGTGCTTGATTGAAAGCCCACAAACCAAATTGTTAAAAATTCTTTACAGGCTCAGCAGACAGGATGAAGCTGGCAACATTTTTAAAAACAATAAAAGACCTTATAAAGTCCTACCAGGTGCAAAGTGTGAGGGCTGGATTCTGAAACCCTTATCTGAGTGGTGAAGGTTAGCAGGTGTTCTATAGCATGTTGGCAGATAAATCTGCTGAGTATGACAAAAAGAATGAGAATCTCATGGACAACTCAATCCTCCTATTGTATTCCAGTCTATCACTGGAAGACAACAAATGCTAGCTCCTTATTGCCAGCTGCTAGTCCCATCATGCTCTATTATAGGCCCCACCTTTGATCTTGCTCATTCAAATCATTGAGACATATAGGTCATATAGTGAGACATATAGGTCATATAGTGAGACCTAAGTGTCATATAGGTCTCTTCTGTCAGTCTAGGTGACTGGAGTGATTATATGTACTATACAGTATAACAGAACATTGACTACTATTGGTCACATTTGTCAGTGTTTAGTTGAGTGTTTAGGTAAATATATATATATAAAAACTTTTTTGTACTGTGAAAAAAAAACTACAGAGTAACAATCAGTGTGAAGAATGACTCAGAGTTCCTATCTTTGCTCTCACTCTTTGAATGTTCAGTGAACACCATCACTGCTTCAGCTAAGTGGCTATAACTACGCAATGAGGAACACTTAGAGATACTTGAACACAGACGTAAACAGACATACATAGATACATTTTTTTTAGAACATCTTTCTTAGAAAGCAGAAATATATGCATGCGTGTTTATCTATGTGTGCACTTTCGAGTCTTTTTGAGCATGTGTTTGTGAGGGGTAAGGTAGAAAGACACTTATCAAGCTGGATACAAATGGGTTTGTTCGTAAATCTTTCGTACAAGCATTTACACAGGAAATCTGGTATTCAGGATGCTCCTGAGTGTGTGTGAGGTTACGCATAAGAAAACAAACTAATGTAAACCTCAACTTGATCGACTTTAATTACCACACACACACACACACACACAGATCAGCCATAGCATTACAATCACCTGCCTAATATTGTGTAGGTCCCCCTTGTGCTGTCAAAACAACTCTGACCCGTCGAGGCATGGAGTATGCAAGACCTCTGAAGGTGTGCTGTGGTATCTGGCACCAAGATGTTAGCAGCAGATCCTTTAAATCCTGTAAGTTGTGAGGTGGGGCCTCCATGGATCAGACATGTTTGTCCAGCACATCTCACAGATGCTCAATTGCATTGAGATCTGGGGAATTAGGAGGCCAATTCAACACCTAGAACTCTTTGTCATGCTCCACAAACCTTTCCTGAACAACTTTTGCAGTATGGCAGGGCGCATTATCCTGCTGAAAGAGGCCACTGCCATTAGGGAATACTGATGCCATGAAGGGGTGTACTTGGTCTGCAACAATTTTTAGGTAGGTGGTACCTGTCACAGAAACATCCAGGTTTCCCAGCAGAACATTGCCCAGAGTATACAATATACAGTATATATATATATATATATATATATATATATATATATATATATATATATATATATATATATACACACACACACACACACACAGGTGATCTGTGATCAGTGAAGCTGGCCAGTGTTCTGTATGTGTTTTGTTTGTGAAGCACAGAGTTACTCAATTCATAGTAAGCATCACTGGCCTCAATGGCTCTCCACCCATGCATTGTTTATAATCTGACCTTTGTGCTTGTGTGTCCATTGAGGGTATTTATATTGTGTGACCTGCACCTTCATATTGTCCATGCCCTCCATAACCTCATTTTTAAAAGTGAAGATGAATAAAACAATGTGGGCAGTAAAACACACACACACACACACACACACACACACAGACACACACAAAGATCTAGAAGCACTGCATTGTAAGGTTAAAGATTCACCAAAGTTTGCAACCCCAGTCTATAATAGACGAGCTTGGAATATGGGCATTTTAGTTTAGTTTGTGTGTCTATATATGTGTGTGTGTGGTGGGGCAGCAGGCACTACATACATATCATAAATAACATGCATATATTGCATTCATATATATCTAAAACTAGTATTTTTTTAATACCTTTTTTTTTTTTTTTCCTGAATAACCCAAGGGCATAAGTATGTAATTGATTTTAAACTTGTGGCCATACAGAACATGACATTGATGCAGTTCTGAACCCTATAAATACTATATAAAGGTGATCTGTAATCAGTGAAGCTGGCCAAATTTCTCTATGTGTGTATGCTTGTGTGTTATTCAAAGCATGATGTTACTCATTTCATAGTAAGCATCACTGTGTTGAAAAGTGAAGATGAATAAAACAGTGTCAGTGCTCATGAAAAAAAATTGTAAGGTTAAAGTGTGTATGTGTGTAATCAGGCAGTGAGTCTTTATTTACACTTCCTTGTCTTTTGAAATTCCTTATAAAATTCATTAGCTTAGTCTCACTACCTTAGCCTCATCTCAGTGTGAGATAATAAATTAGCAATATAGCAAAATACCACAACACTTGACTGTTCTAAAATACATAATATGATATGAATAACGATATTTATTTTTCTGACATTGGAATGTATATTTATTTTGCATATGTCCAAAAACCTATGACAAGCTAGTTTTTAGGAATTATTAAAGGTTTTAGTAATTATTTTTGTTCCTGATTTGAAAGCACAGACTATTAAAGGAAAAGGAAGAAAAGTGAAACAGTAACAAACAAATAAACAAATTAATGAAATAAGTAAAAATAATGCGTAAATGCATATCATACAAAACATATGAATATTAAATAAAATACATATTGCACAATTTATATATTCACTTCATTTATATTTACCTGATTTGGATGATGGTTTTATCGAGAACAACTTACAATTGAGACAGGATACAACTAAATAGTTGGGGGAGGGGGGTGAAAACTTTGGTAGCTTGATGATACTACAGTATAATTTGTTAAAATCTCTACGTTATAAAAGAAGTAATTCCCGAAGTGCTGCGGATATATGCTTCCGATGTCATGTGAAAAATATTGTAAACTTGTGCTAGAGGAAGAGCTAGAACACTTACGAACACTACAGAGGAAGCAATCAGTCAAAATATAAATAATTCAATGACACAACAAAGAGATTGTGAGGGAATGTGCAGTGGAAATCAGTCAGGGAAAATTCATCCCACCATCACTAAAGTACAAATAATAAGAATCTGGTTTTAAACTTAGTAGCATGACACCAGGTGTATATATTAATAGTGATAAATAACTGATCAAGTTTAATTGTATAAGCAATTTTGTTTATTTCCCCTTTAGGGTTCTTCACAAAAAAAAAAAAAAACAAAAAAAACTTTACTGCAAGGGCACAGAGATTTTGTGTGTTGCTTGTTAAGACACAATGCCCATATCACTACAGATATTGTACTAAAATTGATGAGTCTATGTATACAGGGGATATAAAAAGTCTACACACCCCAGTTAAAATGGCGGGTTTTTGTAATGAAAAAAAAATATATATTAAACCAAGATAAATCATGTCAGAACTTTTCCACCCTCAGTGTGAAACTACAATGTACAAAAATTGTGAAAACAATCAGAAACATTTTAGGGAAAAATAGGAAAAACAAAAAACTTACAATAATCTGGTTGCATAAGTATGCACACCCTTTTATAATTGGTTGTGTGGCTGTGTTCAGAATGAACCAATCACATTCAATCTCATGTTTAAAAGTATTTATCATACAGCTGTCATCAATGAAATTATTCTGAATAACACCAAATAAAGACCAATGTTTTTTGTAGGATTTTCTACATATCTTCTTGGTGTCATCCGACTGCTGAATCCATGGTCTGCAAAAAGCTTACAAAGCCTGTACGGTATCTCACTGTCGAAAGATATTGAGCAGAAGAAGGTTATATTTCCGAACCATTAGATGTACCGTGGAACACCACGAAGGCTGTCATCAATATCTGGAGAAAATGGAGCACCACAGTGACATCACCAAGAACAGGATGACCCTCCAACATTTAGGACAAGACAAAACCTTACCAGGGAGGCTGCCAAGAGACCTACGACAACATTAAAGGAGCTGCAGGAATATCTGACTGATTACTCTCTGCATGTGACAACAATATCTCGTATTCTTCACATGTCTGGGCTATGGGGTAGGGTGGCTAGACAGAAGCCTTTTCTCACAAAAACATCCAAGCCCAACTAAATCACCTCAAACCACGTGGCAAAATGTGTTATGTGTCTGATGAGTCCAATTCCAAAAGGTATAATAATTCCATAATTCCAAAAGGTATGTTTGGTGCATAAAAAGCACATCACCAAAAGAACACCATACCCACGGTGAAGCATGGTGGTGGCAGCATCATGCATTAGGGATGCATCATGCATCATGCATGAATAGTTACAAATACCAGTCGATTTTAGTGCAAAACCTTCAGATAGTAAGCTGAAGATGAAAAGGAATTTCACCTTTCATTATGACAACGACCCAAATCATAAATCCAATTCAACAAAGGAATGGATTAGCCAAAAGAAGATCAATGTTTTTGAATGGCCTAGCCAAAGCCCAGACCTGAATCCAACTAAAAATCCTGAATCGGGCTGTGCAAAGGAGATGCCCTCACAATTTGACAGATCTAGAATGTTTTTGCAAGAAAGAGTGGGAAAATAAATTCAAATCAAATAAAATCAAATAAAATCAAAAGGTGCTTCAACAAAGTATTAGTTTAGGGGCGTGCACACTTATGCAACTAGGTTAATTTAAGTTTTTTTTTTTTAATTTTTCCTATTTTTCTCTAAAATGTTTCTGATTGTTTTCACTTAATTTTTATACCTTGTAATTTCACATTGAGGGTGGAAAACGTTCTGGCATGAGTTCTCTTGGTTTCATTTATTTATTTATTTTTTTTATCACAAAAGCCTGCCATTTTAACAGGGGTGTGTAGACTTCACATTTACGATAACCTAATCTACTTATGGAAATACAAATTTTAAGACTTCAGCCATAGTGCCATCTGACTGGGTTTTTCCAGGCATGCTCACAATCATGTGACTATGTATGACATAATCTGTACATAATCCATGTCAGTAGTTTAGTAAAATATAATCCTTTCATTTAATCGGCAAAATCCTTTCATTTAATCGGCAAAAATACAGGAAAGAACTGACAGCGGCTTGGACCTTTTTTTTTTCCAGTTTTGTCACTGATATTGAAACATCTTCATCTTCTCTCCACGTAGAGAGACTTCCCAGCACAGTAGGTAGCACAGCTACTACTTACAATTCTGACATTTTGCACTAGACTGTTATGTCTCATTAACCTCACATTATTGAGACAATAAAATAGCTAGCAGATTTTAGTACTGAAGTCATAAGTGGTTGATGATAATGATGTTGTATATATATATATATATATATATATATATATATATATATATATATATATATATATATATATGTGTGTGTGTGTGTGTGTGTGTGTGTGCTCATGTGTGTGTGTCTGTGTCTCTGTGTGTGTATGTGTGTGCGTGCATGGAGGCCAATGAGTCAGCGATATTCAGGTTAAGATAAAAATGGCACATTCATCACTCTCTCTCTCTGTCTTTGTCGTTCTATTATCTCTCAGGCATTAATTCATCTAAAACAGCAATTTGTGTATAAGATCATCTGAGTCAAATGTTGTGCTCAGAGAAATACAGGATGCTTCTTATCATGAGTAAAGCAGTGTGGCAGTGTGAATGAGTTGGTAGTATGTGTCCCTGAACTATGCACAGATTTCAAAAAAGCCCAAAAATGAAACACTCAGTGTCTGTCTGACTCATTCGTGATGCAAACTGATGTAACTGGCATTTGCATTAGTCTGCTAAAATGTCAGACTGCAGTCATGCAAAAAGAATGAAACCAATCTTAAACCAAGTGCTGTTTTACTTCAAATTAAGCACATATACTCTATCTATCTATCTATCTATCTATCTATCTATCTATCTATCTATATATGTATGTATGTATGTAAAATTATTATTATTATTATTATTATTATTATTATTATTATTACAATTGAGGTGAAAAGTTTACATACCCCTTTCAGAATCTGCAAAATGTTTATTTTGGGGGTGAAAACTTTCTGAATTTGAAGATCAGGGTAAATTTAACTTATTTTGTCTTCTGGGAAACATGTAACTATCTTCTGTAGCCTCTGAAAAAATATGATATTTAGGCAAAATAAGAAAAATGTACACATCTCCATTCTGTTCAAAAGTTTTCACCCCCTGGCTCTTAATGCATGGTTTTTCCTTCTGGAGCATCAGTGAGTGTTTGAACCTTCTGTAACAGTTGCATACGAGTCCCTCAGTTGTCCTCAGTGTGAAAAGATGGATCTCAAAATCATACAGTCATTGTTGGAAAGGGTTCAAATACACAAAAAATGCTGGAAACCCAAAGAATTTGTGGCACCTGAAGGATTTTTCTGAAGAACAGCAGGCAGTTTAACTGTTCAGGACAAACAAGGGACTCTTGAACAACTATCAGTAAACAAAAAAACACAGCTGTGGATCATTCAGGTAACAACACAGTATTAAGAATCAAGGGGATGTAAACTTTTGAACGGGGTCATTTTTATAAATTCAACTATTATTTTCTCTTATGGACTATATGTAAACATCTTTTATGTGAAATATCTTATTCAGGTCAGCACTAAATAAACAATAACAATATGATTCCTCTTATTTTGGTAAAATAATAAGCATTTTGCAGATTCTGAAAGGGGGATGTAAACTTTCGACCTCAACTGTATATAGAATAGATTGTACATACCTTGATCAAAGTATCTCAGATTAGATGAACTTGACCTTTTGTATAGGACATTTTTATTAAAAAGTGCATTCATTAAAATAGCAAACTTGTTTTAAAATAGCTTTTTACCTATAACATTCTTCATAGACTTCTCTCCATTAAATAAACATAAATTATACATTACCAAAGCACTGTGAAAATGATTTTACTTAGGTTATTTTCTAACCTTGCCTTGGCTATCTGCCCACAATAACTATGCTGTGTAAGCAGCTAGTTTAACAAACACAGTAGCAAATGAAGTCAGTCTGCCTGGAGATATCAAAAACCCTTGCTAGATAACCGTCCTCTTATAATGATTTGCTCAGGATCTTGGATAGCTACATGGACATATGCCTAATCAACTAAATTTGTAATCAGATACTCTGGCCTGATGTATCTTGGTAACATTCCCTAATTTAATATTCCTGCATATGGTGTGCATGATGTGGGCCAGAAAGGAAGAGATACCAGACTGGTTAGCAATGCTGTGGCTGAACAATACCTGTGCAAATAACCTATGTTTTTAACAACTGAATAAGTATGCAAAGATATAGAGATGACATGGTTGCATTTTATATTACATTTATTCATTTAGCAAGCATTTTTATTCAAAGCCACTTCTCTGCACAATAAAGAATTGATTTTAGTGACAAACACTCCATCACTCAAAAAAATTGTAATTTAGTTAATATGTGCTCAAAAAAATCCTTCCAGTCCTTGACAGCACACTCTCTTTTTAGCCATCCATCAGCAATGCGATCCGAAAGGTCAAACCTGTTCACTATCATTTGTTTTGCAATACAGCTAGACAATGTTTATTGCCCACTCAACTTCAGTTGGGGCACTTAATACTTTCCATAGTCAAGTATTGTGCTTATAGTGTTTTGCAATCAACTATCCACCTCCTTGAACTTTTCCACATTTTGCACTGTTATAACCTGGGATTGAAATTGACTCAACTGGAATTATCTGTCATTTTTATTTACAAATATAAAACGTTAAGTTGTGATTGCATAAGTATTCACTCTGTTGCTGTGAAACCCCTAAAATAGTTCTGGTGCAATGCAACCAGTTGCCATCGGAACTCACATAATTTGTTGAATGGAGTCCATCTGTGTGCAATTAAAGTGTCACATGATCTCAATATAAATACACCTGTTTCCTGGAAGGCTAAGTCTAAGAGGATATACCTAAACAAACAGCATCACAAAGACCAAGGAGCTATCACAACAAGTCCAGGAGAAAGTTCTGGAAAAGTATCGTTCAGGGTTAGGTTATAAAAAAATATCCAAAACTTTTAATACCATTTGGAGCACCAATAAATCCATAAAAAAAGTATATGTGACTTCTAGAAGAGGCTGTCCACTAGTGACCAGGTATGGAGGGCGTTAATCAGAGAAGCAACCAAGAGGCCAAGGGTAACTCTAAAAGAGAGAGAT
This sequence comes from Pangasianodon hypophthalmus, assembly GCF_027358585.1. NCBI lineage: Eukaryota > Metazoa > Chordata > Actinopteri > Siluriformes > Pangasiidae > Pangasianodon > Pangasianodon hypophthalmus. Next base: position 7,082,315 of record NC_069731.1, on the reverse strand, counting down.
ATACAACATGGATTGGAGAAGCTGTTCACATGACAACCATATCCTGAATCCTCTATAACACTGGGCTTAATGGAAGCATGTCAAAAAGAGAAAAAAAAAAGCCATTTGAGTTTTACAATAGGCATGCAAATTCAGCAAACATATGGAAAAGGGTTCTCTGACCTGATGAGACTAAAATGTTTGGTGGAAAGCTAACACTGCTTGCCACGCCGAGAACACTATCCCCATGGTAAAGCATAGTGGTGGTAGCATCATGTTCTGGGGGATACTTTTCATGAGCAGGGACTGGGAACCTGCTAAGGGTTGAGGAAAAAATGAATGGAGAAGAAAACCTGTTCCAGCCTGCAAAAGACTTGAGACTGGGTTGGGGGTTCACTTTCCAACAGCACAATTACCATGCTGGAGTGGCTCAAAACCAAGAACCTGAATGTGATAGTATGGCTCAAAGTCAAAGCTCAGACCTCAATCTGATTGAGAATCTTTGGCAAGACTTGAAAATTACTGTCTCCATCCATTCTGATGGAGCTTGAGCTATTTTGGCAAGAAGAATGGATAAAAAAAATATCACAAATGGTATAAACATATTGTGCAAATCAAATGAGAAGTGTCTTATTTAAGTCCATTTCAGTTCAAGGTTTTAACAGCACAAAATGTGGAAAAGGGGGTGAATGCTTATACAAATAACTGTATGTCATGACTGGTGACTTCCATGGGGAGCAGAGATTTGAAGCATTTTGTTTAGTTGATGATCTCACTACTGGAATTGGCAATTCACCCAACCAGTAAAAGTGTATGTGTATTGTCGAGAGCATGGCTGAATGCATGCACATTTCCACACGAAGTGTACTTTTTTAAAATATAAATCTTACTATGTGCATAGGAAATAACATATACACATATTGGAGGTCTGATTGTATGCAGAGAAAAGCTTATAAAAGAGACCTCTGGTCTATTAGGAAAAGCTTTAAGCTATTTGTTTTGTTTGCATGACCACATCAATATTTAACTCGCACTTTGAGGACTTTGTGAGAAAATAGCAGCACATCAGAAGCAAATATGTAAATAGCCTGAAAGTTCCACTCCATTTTGCTGGACTCTAGAGTAGTAAATATTTAATCACATTTGTTAATGTTGCATGAAATGTTTCAATTATTTATCTGGTCTTTAATCAGTGCCCTATACCAGCCTGGTGCTTGTTGCATCTGCAATTAATACTGCTATAGTAAGGCAAACCATAATTATTTAGTAATTAGGTTTTTGGAAGGTTATCTCTGCAGGATGGGGACTATTCTGTGGAGTATAAATGGGTGAGACCTAAGAGACCAAGCTGTGAATAAAATTTATGTGGTGTGTTCCCAATATTATATGGGCCTTCTAATTATTTTTCAATAATGAATGGTGAAAATGACAGGCTTTTTTTTTTTTTTTTAAGAATATCTGTATTTCACATATTGAAAGAAGCTGTAATTTTCAATTTTAGATTTCTTCATGCATAATGTTAGCCATTTTAGAGACAGCTAGGGGCTTGTGATATTAGATGGAAAATCTAATATCTATCAATAGTTTGACAATGAAACTATTAGGATTGAGTAAGTAATATATCATGAATTCTGATGGATGGCGTAATAAAACTGATGTGGGACTATTACACACACGCACAGTTAAAGACAGATAGGCAGCTGCATTCATGATTTCAATTTTTTTTTTTTTTAGTGTTTTTAAGTCTGTAATGTGACACATTTGCACAATCACAAACCTAAACTTACAGTTCTGTCATCTATCTGTTTGTGTGATGGGTACTTTGATTGGGCAACGTGTGTGTACTTAACTACTTTTAGTTTCTCCTCTGAAGGCATTTTGAAAAAAAAAAAAAGGGATGAGTAAATAATCCACTTTGTTTGCGTTCATTACACCTACAACTATATTTCACATGATCACCGCTGATGACTTGTTACCAATGTGTCAGGGAAGCGTGAATTTGCATGAATCTACTTCTTCATATCATTCTATGTATTTTTTTTTTATGACCACTTGTGGTGCTCTTATGCTTGGTTCCTCAAAAGTTAATTATTTGCCTTTTGTTATATAATTTTGTTAATAATCTGCCTTTTATTATAAACGATGCCCAATACTGGAACACACCCTAAGTGAACATAGTATACATTTAAAATAATTTAAGGTGAATAATTGTATCTAAGAAGCTAATGTTTTATTCTGTAGCTAATTATAGGTACACCTTTTGCACCTTCCCAGGTGAAAGATACATACTAAAGCTGCAAAAGATGTACCTTTGAGGTACCCTTGGTACGACCACTGCAATGAGGAAAAATATATTGGTTAACTTTATTTCTGAGAGTGCATGAACACTGATCACAAGACAAGAATACAGCTTGAATAAGATACCTGTCCATATCAGGGCACCACTCATTTATATTTAGAAGAAATTTAGAGCAGCTAATCCACTTACCAGCAGGTTTTTTGGGAGGTGAAAGGAAAGTGGGTAGAATGTGCAAAGCTCCACACAGACAGTATTAATCAAACCTTGGACTCTTGAATGATAAGCTTCCAACACTACCTGATGTGCTACTATACCATCCCTGATAAGTATATACTTTGGGAAATGTTCTTTTAACATGCTAAATAACCTTGAAATTTCCATATGTCCATTTGCCTTAACTATTCAATTTATCTTGGTCAGGGTGTTTATTTCACGATGCTTTTTTGGTGTGAAATCTGTGGCAATTTAAAGTTGGCAGTTGACCTACTGGTATGTTTTCAAATGATAGGAGGTAACTGGAGGATCAGGAGGAAACCCATGGAGATACAAAACCCCACAGTAATCCAATTGCAGGATTGAACCTAGGACCCCATAGCTGTGAGGTGGCAACGCTACCCACTGTGCCACTATGCCATGATTCAACTTTCCAGTCTAATATTTTTTTTTAATATAAACTACTAAGATGAAGGACTACAAGGCAATTCTAATAAAGTCCCCTCAAAAATTGGCTTTTTAAATTAAACATTTCTGGAATATACAGTGACAAAGTAGAGAATATTCAGGGAAAATTAATTCAGCCTCTCATTTTTTCCAGGACTGAGTCACTCTCTGTGCACTTTCCAACTGATGCAAAAACCAATTCACATTTGCTGGGAAAGCAGGAGCTAATTTGTGGAGATTGCCAACTTACTTGGTAACTCAGAGAGTGTGAAGTAAGGAAAAGGAAGGAGAATGAAGAGAAAAAGGACTGCTGTCATGGAGGAAGACAGATAACTTGAGTGATGTCAGCAATAAATACAGACAATGGGCTAAACAATAAACTATAAACTATACAATAAGCAAAGCAGCAAACACTAAACTCTACACAACAATCTCAGCTGCGCAGTAGCATTTTGATAATGTATTGCTGCTAATAGTCCTAAGCAGGCCATTAGACTCCTGAACAGAACTGAACAGATGGCCATTTCATTTCAATTCGCTGTGCTTGCCTACCTAATCTACCCACAGTAACTTTACGGTATAATGTTTACCAAATTCACATGTACAAGTCACTACATGCTCCTGATATACACTCACTGGCCACGTTAATAAGAACACCTGTACCCCTGCTCATTCATACAGTTATCCATCATGCAGCAGCAGTGCAATGCATAAAATCCTGTAGATGAAGGTCAAGAGCTTCAGCTAATGTTTACATCAAACCCCGGGGCGGGGGTGTGTAATCTCCTTGACTTTGACTGTGGCATGGTTGTTAATTCAAATAACCAACTTGTACAACTGTGGTGAGGAGAAAAGGATCACAGAACATGTTGAACCTTGGTGGATGGGGTACAACAACAGAAGACCACACTGGGTTGCTCTCCTGTCAGCCATGAACAGGAAACCGAGGCTACAATGGGCACAAGTTCACCAAAAAACTGGACAGTTGAAGATTGACACCAACAACCATGCCATGGTCAAAGTCACTGAGATCACGTTTTCCCCCATTCTCAGGTTTGAACACTAACTGAAGCTTTTGACGTATATCTGCATGATTATATGCATTGTTTCTAATGAAGTGGACAATGAGTGTATGTTTTTATTTTACTTTAAATGCTTAACTGCACAGTGATCTGTCCTACTCAGTCTAAAGAATGAATGAATTGACTGCTATTTTGTTTCTGATATAGCATTTACTGAAGCTTATACAAATACCTAAAATGAGCACATACTGTAACAAACAACATGCTGGCTTGGGTTACTGTCTCTGTGGAGTTTTGAGTGTGTTCTCCCGGTGTCTGTGCTGGTTTCCTCTGCGTTCTCCGGTTTCTTCTACACTAAATTGGCCCTAGCTGGGGGCAGTTGTGGCCTAATGGATAGAGAGTCGGACTTGCAACCCGAAGGTGAACCTGAAGGTTATGGGTTCGAGTCTCAGGTCCGGCAGGGATTGTAGGTGGGGGGAGTGAATGACCAGCGCTCTCTTCCACCCTCAATACCACGACTGAGGTGAGACCCTTGAGCAAGGCACCAAACCCAAATTCCAGAGCACAAATTCCAAGTATGGGTCACCATACTTGGCCACAAGTCACTTCACTTCACTAGTTGTGAATGGGTTTGTGAATGTGTGAGTGTATGGTGTCCTGCCATGGACTGGTGTCCCATCCAAGGTGTATTCCTACTCCGCGCCCAGTGTTCCTGGATCCACCACGACCCTACAGGATAAAATATTTACTGAAGTTGAATGAATCAAAGATGGCACATGATCCATAACAATATATAGGACAATATATACCTATAACTATATACTTTGTGCTACGTTTTTTGTAATATTACTAACATAACAAATTATTATTATCTTGGTCACGGTTCTGCCTTATTGTCTATCTGCATTTTTTTTAAAGAATACTTTACTTTTTATTTCATTTTGTTACTATTTTCTACTTTTATTATGAGCAACTGTTTTCTATCCCCACAGGTTCACTCCACTCCACACAAAACAGCATGAAAACAAATGTAAGGCTGTAATTAGGAAAAACATAAATGATTTATGGATTAAAAGATTATAGTTATGCCTGCTATCACAAAATCCAGATAACTTAATTGGCAAACTGCATTAGCCAGACGCCACTCCTAGCTCTTGGTGGAAATGGCATCAAAGAGTTCATTACAACGCTAATCACAGAGGTCTCTGCATGGATTAGAGCCCTGACTGCAAATTAATCTCTAAATGAAAAACCCAATACCTACTAAATGAAAAGAAATCACACTGGGCTGTGCAATTAAACAAAACAAAATATCAACCACCTGGAAAAATCAGGAAAAACAAACAAGGCAAAATTAAACACCGTTTCTGCATTGTTTTGATAACCTGATCAGTGTTAATAGTGATCCTCTTAAGGTTGTAACAAATCTCAGGAATTCCCTAGCCTCATAATTAATACATGCACAGTGTTTTGCATTTTCAAAGAAGATGACTCTAGTCAAAACCTACTGTAACACTGCATTTTCTCAACTTTGAGAAATAAAAGAGTACATAGGTGCACTGGTATAATGAAAAGCAAAGTACATTGTCAAAAAGGCTATACTTCATATGTAGCAAATATCACATTTCATATAAAAATCATTATTCAAGACACCAAAATAGAGAATATAGCACCCTTGCACAAATAGGTGATGACATGTCTAATGTTTCTTGAAATAAGTATTTTGTGTGTGTCTGTGTGTTTGTGTGAACTGATGCTGAAGGGAAGATAATAGAAACTGTAGAGCAGAGACAGATCCATATGCTATATTTAGGCAGTGTACATACTCAAACAATATTACGTGTGAATGCCATTGCATTGTAATTTAAAAACTTGTAGAACCATCAAATTCTTGAAGAAAGCATTGATTTAAAGTGACTGGATTTAGATTTGGCTAAGCAACTGATGACTAAAGCTGACACCCCATCGCAGGGGTCATTATACATACATATATATATATATATATATATATATATATATATATATATATATATATATATATATATATATATATATATATTCTCTCTTACACAAAACAAAGATGGCGCTCATGCTGAGGGCTGCATCGCAGAGATTACATAAATGATTTAATCAGTAATCTGCAAGCATGAGGAAAAGGCAGCATGATTTATGAAAGGTACCCCTTCCTTTCCCACTCCCGACCTATCCACCTTTCCTTTCTGAACTTCCGCTTGCGCTCTTACATTTGCACACCATTCTCTACTTTTCACTTCTTGTCTTGGTCCTATTCATCTCTTCTTCCTTTTTTCCACTTCACCTAAGTGAAACAGTCAGATAAGACAAGAGTGGGGCATAAAACCACATGAACAAGCTGGAAAATTAGACAAAACACAATCGAGAAAAGCTTGACGACTAAAAACAGGTTTACAATATAAGACAAGACAGTAAATGGCTGTGTCTGCAAATGGAAAAAAAAAATGCCTTCAAGTGATGAGATGTGGGGAAAAAAGGAGAAAAAAAAGAAAGGAAACACTGAGGTGAATTTGAGGTAGGAGAAAGGCAGCAAAACAAAGGAAAAAAGAACAAAGGAGACCAGTGAAAAAATGTAAGAGCCTCCTGACATGTGATTTATGCTTCAGTGAAAGGCCCATTCCAGTAATTAGACACTTTCAGCAGTAAATTTCTTCTGAGGTTTAATGATGCAGAAATGAAAGGTGGGTATGGCTCAAAATAGGGCCAGGATATTGAGAGATTTGATCAAATAGCAATTCTCTCATTTTCTCTCTCCAGCTATGTGAAAAGACATTGTGTCCTATAATACACTTGTCTGTTCACATTCTGCGTTTCTGTATGTACTCAGACACCTGTTTTTTGTCATTTAATATACTTCCAGTGCATATATCCACTTCAAATTTACACACATAATATCTTTTGACTTTGTACTTATAAATATGAACAAAAAAGTACGTAGTCATAAGCATAAACAAAGACAAAAGACAAAACTGACAGCGAAAAAAGTATTCAAACAGCACAAATTAGCAACATTAGTACTTTGTTGCAAAGATGATGTTGAAAATTACGGCTTTGAGATGTCTACAGTAAGAAATAATTAGCTTTTTGCAGCATTGTGGGCAAATCCTTTTTCAAAATCCTTTTTGTCTTCAGTTCCCGAAGGTTAAAAGAGTTCCTCTGATGGACTCGCAATTTCAAAATCCTCCATAACTATTCAAAGGATTCAAGTCAGGAGATGGTCAGACTAAGCAAGGCCTTCTTGAGTTATTTTGCTTGTATGTTTGAGGCTGTTGTCTTGCTGAAAAGTCTATTATCCTCAGTTTCAGATTCAGGGTCTTGTCCGGTGAAATTAAATTCTCCTTTAATATGTCCCGGTACATCACTCTTTTCATGATTCCTTTGATGATATGTAAGGCCCCAGCACCATTTGCAGAGAAGCAGCACCATATCATAATTCTCCCACCTCCATACTTCACTGTGGGTGTGGTGTTCTTGTGATCATACACACAACTTTTCTTTCTCCAATCATGACAAGCTGTACTATTGCCAAAGAGTTCTATTTTTGTTTCATCTGCCCAGAGTATATTGTTCCAGAAGAGTTCTGATTTGTCTGAAGGCTTTATTTTTTAGTAAAGGACTGTTGGGTGGGTGTAGGAATGGGGATGATTGCACTGCAGTCCATTGCTTATTGTTGTCTATGTAACTGTTGGTCCTGCTGCTTTCAGGTTATCCTGCAGCTCTTTTTCAAGTGACGTCTCTCTTGCTTTCCTTATTGTTAGTCTGAGAGCACACTGTGAAATCTTGCATGGTGCAGGATTAGTTGTGGTTTCATGTACTTCCCACTATATTATTGAACCAATTGTCCTGAAAAAAGATGCTTAAGGTCTTTGCTATGGCTCTTAGAAAAAAGATGCTTAAGGCCTTTGCTATAGCTCTTTGCTATGTCTCTAGCTTTTGCCATTCAAGTGTTGTGTAATATTGTTGTCCCTGAGAAATATAGGAAGTTCCTTCAGCTTCACCATGATTGTTACTTGTTACTTGCATGAAATCTACCTAACCAATGGCGATGTTTTTATAAAGACGCCAGGTGACTTATTTTCTATATACTTATTTTATGCATATATAAATATATATATATATATGCATTGGACAGCAGTGCAATCATATATCATTTTAAATCTAAATTTCAGGAACACCAGCTATGGCAAACAAAGGGAATGTGAAAGCGCAGACACTGTATCTACAATGTGTGGAACCAGTTCTGCTGTGAAATAAACTCCAAGGGAAAGCAGATTGTACCAGGTCATGCTAAGGTAATGATCAGAAATGAGTTCGCATCATCGTGGCCTCATTTCCCATGCAAAGACTGAGAAATACAAGAAAAATATGTATGGCTTTTCCAATGCCCAAACTTTTTGTGCTAATTTCAGGTCTTTTGTGTGTGTTTGAGATGTTGTTGGGCTGGAAATTTTGCTGAGACCTGGCAACCCAGCCAAAAAATTTTTTTGCACCAAATATTTAGCTTCCCTATCTTCTTTAAAAGAATTGGGCTCGCTCTAGCTCTGCTTCATCTATTGGCATCCAGGATCTGCTAATGCTATTAGATAATCAAAGTTATGTTGTCTCTGGTCACTTATGAGGTCAAGATGAACACCCCTTTTTAGTCTTCTTTGCTTTCTTCATGAAGTCATCTAGTTTATGAATATAGCAGCAAACATTCATATGTTCATTTAAGAAGCTGAGGTCTAGACACAGGTATTATTAAGTTTAGCATACCATGCTAATACTATATAGTATTAGAACTAACTTACTGTATAGGTGATTGAGGCATTTAAATTGTATTTAATACTAATTTGGAATTTGAAAGCATGCAGATAGCCTACATCAGTATCTGTGGTGAATAGAATAGAATAAAAAATAATAAAAAAAACAAAACTCTGGCACTGCCAAAAAAAATTAGCATGTAGACTAAGCTCACATTTCCTTTGAAACAGCTATTGAATAGGCAACCTACTGAGTCATTTCACTGGAAAAGAGGGGTCTATTGCACCCTGTAATGAAATTAACCATTTTAGAGTTTTAGAGTTAGAGATACGCAGCCAGTAGCCAGGCTAATAAAAAGAATCTGTCATTTTTTATCCAAAAGTAGGTATGGTGCCTGGCATAAGTATTCACCCCACTGACTTTTTCACATTTTGTAGTGTTACAACTTGGAATTAAAATGGATTTGATTGGGATTATATGTCACGAATCTACACAAAATAACCTATAATATTGAAGTAGAGGGAAAAAAATCTATGTAGTTTGCAAAATTATTTACATTATTACATTATTATAATTATTTACAAATTATTTACCATATGGTGAGAAGTGCTTTCCTTTTCCTGCTTCACTTTCTCCTTTGATTATTGCACATTTCCTGGAGCTTGTCGTTAATGCATTGCTAGCATGCTTCTGTTTGAGACACCAGTCACTGTTAATTGATGAACTCACTAATTTGTAACTCTTAATTTGGAGTGAGCTTTCTTTATACGCATACGGTATGTCCATTGCATACCATACACATGTAATACAGGTAATTCGACTAATAATTCAGATCCTGTCTTTTGCTCATGCAGTGAGTATCTCAGTGTATGAAGGTGAAGAAGGGAACTGGGCACAGTGCTTACTGACTTGCAGTTGACCACCTCAAAGAAGTTGTGTCTGACTCCGACATCCCCTGAGCTGACTGTGTGACGATGCTGACATGTTGCACTGCACGTGGTCCTGTATCAAAGTCCCACTGTCTCAGCAGTGACCTGGTCACAAATGCCCGGGCCTGGTAAGTAGAGAAAGAAGCCCAGAAAACAATCTTAGGTACTCTAAGGACTCAACTTAGGGACATGGACTCTAGTTACAGTGGGGGCTCATGTTGACTCCCTTGTAGCTTGTCTCAAACTTAAACTTAACTCAAGTCTTGGTCAGACTTGAAATTGAAGACTGATGACATTTCAACCTGGATAAAAACAAAAGAGCAAAAGACGGAGAAATTAGGACCACTGTCGTGAATTAAATCACCAGGAAAAAAGAGCAAAGGATTGCCTTGAGCAGAACTACTTTCACAGGGGGGTTGAAGTCCCCAAAAGGTAAAATGTCCAATTTCTAAAAATATACAGTATACAAAATACAATACACATATGGGTTTTATTTACAAATTTATGATTATTTAATTTATGATACATAATTTTTTCTTTAATATTTTCATTATATGCACCAACATAAATGGTATTTTGTTACAAACAGTATATAGTGCATGCAGTTTCTGATATTTAATTGTACAACAGCCACTCAAACCTCAGATCAGCTGTTTATTTGCTATGTGGGTTTGAGACCTTTCTTGTGTAACCAGAGGTTAGCCCATTTAGTGGTGATTGTCATCACCTTAGCCTTTAGACAGGATGGTCACTTTCTTAGTAAAACTGGATACTACAAATTCACCAATGACAACTGATGACAAAACTACATATATGCCTAATTTCAGGGTTTCACCATTAATGAGTTATTAAAACAGTTTAAAAAAGACAGTTTGAGGAACTGCCAGCAAATTGTGTTTAATGCCTTCAAAAGTTATAAAAGGGAATTGTAGTGGTATTTTTTATTTAGACCAAAATAATTAAATAATATATAAAATAGTATCTAAAACCTATGTAGGTACTCTGCATCCACAGAGAAGGGGTCCCTTTTGGTACTGTACTGTTACAGTAAATTGCATGGATGTATCCTGATATATCACACTGGTAAAATATGAAAAGGACCTCCAAGCCATTGTCATGGCCTCTTTTTTGGCTGAACATCTTGCAGTGTGGAACATTTGTTACACTTTCTGCAAACTTTGTAAAGAAATGGGTCCCTTTTTTTTGATTTTGGAAATTTGTAGGCCATTTGTTGTTCTGATGATCCAGATTGTGGCTTTGAAATACTGCTGATTGTGGCTCTTCCTGACTCTTATTATGATTCCATTGATTAATGGCACTTACTGGCTCTGGTGATACCTCTGGTCTTCTGTACTCAATCACACTGTGAGCAGCGTGTCAGCAGTACGCTGCATCCTCCTCCAGCAGATATAAAAAAAATGCCATTATGCATCTTAAAGTCACTGAAGTAATGGTGCGAACAAACTGGTTGATCAGACTTGGCCCAAATCTCATCAGAGAATGATGCTGTTGGCCAGCTCCAGCAGTAAGCCTGAGGCATGTACTTTAAAAGAAAAATGAAAAGCTGTACCATGCGCTGTCCTTATTACAAACAACCTCCAAGGACTCCTCTACACTTAAAAAAAAGTACACATACTCTGAGACATAGAGAGCAATTTGCTTATACAGCATTTTAAAAAGCAAGAAGCTATCAGAAATGTAATAATTTCTGTGAATGTCCTGGGGAGCTTCTGTTTTGGTAGTTACACCAAATATTTTAAAGTGTCTTTAGGGAGTAGAGGACATTCTGTAAAGCTGATGGAATGATTAAAAGACCGCTGAGCCACCACTGCCCTAAGAATTGTTGCCACCTCATGGGAGGTCTGTTTTGTGTGTGTGTTTGTGTGTATAAATGTTTTAAAGAGGGGACGGTGGCTTAATGGTTAGCATGTTTGCTTCCGGGGTTGGGGGTTTGAATCCCACCTCTGCCCTGCATGTGCGGAGCTTGTATGTGCTCCATGGGAGTTTCCTCCTGGTACTCTGTTTTCCTCCCCTAGTCCAAAGACAAGTGCTGTAGGCTGATTGGCATTTCCAAATTGTGTGTGTGTGTGTGTGTGACCCTGTGATGGGTTGCCCTTAACCCTGATCAGGCTACAAGTCTAACTAACTACTATGATGCTATAATCTCCATCTTCACAGATCTTCACTGTGGGGATGGTGAAGAATGGTGTTGGCTTTCCACCAAAACTAGAATTTCTTTGCCAAGGCCAAACAGTTCGGTTTTAGTCTCATCAGACCAGCGAATGGTGATATTTTCTTTTATAACCAAACCATTATTGATACTTTTCCAGAACTTTGTTGCAGTCTTGATTAGATCCTTGGTCTTCATGATGTTATTATTATTATTATTATTATTATTTTTATTATTATTATTGTTTCAGGGTTGCTGGTGCATCCTTCCATTCATCTGTCCATCATTATTGTGATATCTCAAGAATGAGCAAGGTTAAATATCTGAAATAGTTGTTCTTCAGTAGCCATTTTCCTGTTTGAAGTATATTTTAAGAGTATTTGAGGCATACTAATTATTAACAAGAAGGATATTTGTTGGCGGTGGACACATCCCTGTTGACACCATTGGAATCTACTTGTTGAGATATGTTCTGTGTGTCTCTAAGAAACTTTCAGAAATCAGTGTATTTATATTAAGATAATGTGACACTTTAATTGCACAGATTTGGACTCTGTTCAAGTAATTACATAACTTCTGTTAAATTAGCTCCAGAGCTAATTTAACAGTTTCACAGCAATGGGGTTGAATACTTTTGCAGCAAGCATAAGACTGAGAGGATAAAAATACAGCATTGACCTAAACTCAGAATCTGTCTCGCATGAATCTGGCTTGTGAGAGTAATAACTTATGCTGAGGGCATTTGTGCTTGTGATCAATTCTGTCTTACATGCATGTCGCATTGTACTTGTACTTTGAAACTATGCATCAATTTCATAAGGTTGGTAATCATGGTGCCTGTTTGGTACTTGTGGTGTGGAGTTGATATTTTGAGGTTTTGTGACCCATATCAACACGTCACACCTTATTAAGGACTTATTTTAATTTTCCTTTCGTAAATCTAGAAAGACTAGGTGCAAGCAATAGACAGAACAATAGACTGTTTTAAAATGAAAAAGACTCAGGATTGTATTAAAATACAGCAATGTTTACACCATTATCTCTTAATTGCTGTTAGACTGTGCAACATAAATCACTGTAAGCCAGTTCACAATGTGGGCTATGAAAAGTTAAGAGCCTCTGTGATTGATGAGGTTTACACATTTGCTGTGAAATGCATCTATGTAAATAAATATTCAATCTCCATTTCTGTTTTCTAGTAATGAAATACTTCCCAAGCACCAAACAACACACATCAGATAATGCCTTTTGAAACATAAATGAGCCTCTTCCACTTGGCCTCTCGACCTTTGACTCCATTTTCTGACTTCTTTTCATCACTGTTACTTGTACTGCAGTTCCTTCTTTGTCTCACCTCCGTTCTGTTCATTTTCTTCCTGCAATACAATTTCTTTCATGTTTCCTTTTCCCACCCATCATTATTTCTCGGTTTCTCCATCTCTTCGTGAATTTCATTCTCCCCCTTTCTGTCTTGTTCATTTGTACTGAATTGACAGGAAGCTCTACGGAAGCATTGAACAAGACCTCTCACCCATGAGTGATGCATGATAGACGGGCACACACACTTTTCCAACCGGCTATGTGATTTGTGCTTGTGTGGGTCTTAACATGCAGCAGTATTCTTCAGGAATAGGAGGAAAGGCTGCATCAATTTTTCTCTCGGTCCCATAGACATGTGCCAACTCCACACACTATAGTCTTTCTTCTATTCATCTTCAGTAACTGCTTTATCCTGGTCAGAGTCACAGTGAACTGCCTATCTTGGAAACATTGTGCATGAGGAAGGAATACACCCATAGGACACCAGACAATGGCAGGACACCATGCGTACACACATTCCCACATTCATTCACAGCTATGGCTAATTAAGCACAGCCAATCCACCTACCAGCATGTTTTTGGGAGGTTGGAGAAAACACATGACAAGAACATGTGAAACTCCACACAGACAGTAACGTTAGGTCAGGATTGAACTAGTGACTCTGGAGCAATGAGCTAGCAATGCTACCTACTGCCCCATCAGTGTTACCCATTGCATTATTGTCCATAGTACTGAATTACTGATCTCAACAGTGGTCACTCAGAAGCAAGTTAATCTTCAATGTAATTCAACAGCACTTAGTGCATTATGCCCTAAATATTTATCTATTTATCAAAATACACAATCTCTCAATAAAGATTTCCCCTTTAAAATAATTTTGAAATTATTTAGATTGGTTAAGATGACAGCTTAATTTCACCGAAATTTTGTAAGCATGAGAATGATCCAAATTACAGTCATAAAACTTCGTCCTAACCATTTCTAGCTTACATATCAGGAAGTTTGAAATCTCAGAAATCTTTTAAAGAGAATCATATTAGTTATCGTACACTGCCTCCCTAAGCCAAAGTAGAAAATTTCCAGATCTATCAGATCTTCACCCCCAAATGAAACAGAACCTTCACCTTTGCTGATGACAATGCATGTTAAAACTGTTGCTTGAGTCTGTAGGGTGTCGTCGTTTTGTGAAGAATGTGTCAATACAGAGAACACAGACCGACACTTGAATTTTTACATCATTTGGCTGATGCTTTTATCCAAAATGACTTAAAATTTAGACATGATACAGCTGAGGGTCTTGCCCAAGGGTCCAACATCAGCAGCTTGGCAGTGCTGGGATTTGAAATCATGACCTTCCGATCAGTAGCCCAATGCCTTAATCATTGAACTACCACTGCCTCGAGAATTGCTTTAAGACTAGCCAGAACTGGGGAGTCACAAGCCAGAACCTTCTTTTATAGTGATCTTTACTGTTATGTAAAGTACATATTAAATATCTTTCCAAATTCTTGGTCCATGTATAGGATGCGCAGTACTTAGACTACAGGATATGCAAACACTCAGCATACACAGAAGACTATGTGATAGCTACACTTTCAAACCATACTGTATATGTGAATCTTGAATCTTAAACCACCCTACTGTAGATGGTTGCTATGTGATGGAATTCAGTGCTTATCTGTTGCATATATAATGGTCAAGTCATATTATGGTCAGTTAAAATGCCCCATCACCCCTTTATTCTCCACTTCTATTACTCATTCCTCACTATCCCAACCCTACCTTGAGTTGTCTCTTACCTTTTTGCTTAATCAACAGTAATAAGACTACTTAGGCATTACAAGGGATTACAATGGTATGTAATAACATAGGGAGAAAAAAGTATGTGCGTAACTCTTGTCTTTGGAAAAGTGTAGGGAACTTGATTTTGTCCCCAACCACTTAACTTTGCTGTACCACATTTCTTCTTCTGTAGCTAAATGTTTGGGGTGAGGTTCAATGATCCTATACAGTTTAAAATTTGCTATGCTATTTATCTGTCCTGAAGTGCTGGCTTTTAGACCAGACTACATCTTTCTGTTCTCTCATTGAAAATTGGGGTACAGTTGGTTTGTTCATTTCAAAAAGTGAATTCATGGGTCGTCGACTCTCAACTGCTTATTATTAAAAATCACTAGACAGTAGCTTATAGCATAAGTCCAGTGTGATAGCATCTCAACTTAATTTTGTTTGAGGCTATGTTGTTAAGTTGTCCTGATCCACTAAAATATATGGTCGTGAGCTGCTCTTGCTTTACGTTTACCCATCACTCACCCTCCTATGGGTTATCTCCCTTTAAAGAAACACATCACACACTTCTCCTCCTGCCATCTTCCTCTCTCCTCCCCTTCATCAGATTTCTATATTTAGCCAGCTGGATCTGTGTGAGAGAGAGAACATGGAGGTGCATCTGTCACTTTAACTCGTCTCCCGAAATCAAAACAACAGATGTTAACTCTTAATTGCTTCTGGACACAATGTGCATCAGAAATAGTTTCACGAGCGATGAGCTTCCACCATGTCTTTTGCTGTTTGTACTCTGATATCTTGTATTGGGCAAGCCAGAAACATGACAAATGAGTTGGCCATCATGGGGGTGTATGTGAGCATAATACTGGATGTTTTAGCATGACTACATAGTTTGAATTATTTGAATCTTTTGTTGGAGATGAGCTCTGCTGTATCTTGTAATATTACTAGGTGGTCCAAGGACCACCTGCAAGGATCACACTATGCTAATCCTCTTCACAGAACTGTAATTTGGAACGCCACAAAAATCTAAAAAAAAAAAAAAAAGTAGATGGTGAAAGAAGTTCTATTTTGGACACTATTTCCCATGGTTAACTGAAACAAACTGATAAGTATTTGTCAAGAACATTTGTAGCTTGTAACATGTAAAGTGTAGCTTGCCTTGTACTGCAGTTTCAACATACTATGTGTGGATTTGTATAGTGTTGCATTGTTGTTGCAGTGAGACTCTACGAATGGTGATGCTGCACTTCTTTCTCCTGGTCAACGTGATATATCTCCAAAAAGCAGTGTCTGAAATGTAATCATTGTATCTGTCTGTAAAAACAGCTAAAAAAGTGGCTGTTGTTCAGGTTTGATAATACCATAGTATAGCATTTACAAAAAAATAAATAAATAAAACAGCCCATTTTCTTTTGTCTAGATGTACATCACTTAAAACAAACTGCACTCCATCAATGCAATGTGCATACATACCAAACTTTTGGTCTGAGACTGTAGCCATGGTGCCTTTCTTATGTTATGAATTTTATCTTAACTGTTTCAAATAATTGTTTCAAGATGGATAATCTGACATTTGATCAACTTTACTGAGCATTTGTCACTATGGGCCATATTCAGAGTTAAGATAATCATGCATAATGATAATGCTTCTTGCAATGCTCAGTGAGCACAAACTACTGACCAACACTGTGAATGGAAAGAAAGTCAACACACTCTGAAATATGCTGAAAATTTTGGCAGGATCAAATAAATATTTGGTCTAGAATTAAGTGTTTAATTGTTTTCCAAACAATGTCTTATTAATAATACTACTATCATATGGAAAATGCATGTGAGAATATGTTCTTTTTCGCATTTACATGGATATTATTGAATGAGAACTTACAAGATTTGGGCAGAACAACATAGACTAGGGCAGAAACAAGATCAAGAACCAGGATAGCTATCAAAATACGAAGGCTTTGGAACAACTGGGACAAATGAACACAGAGCATATACTTCACAAAGTGAAGGTGGAGTGAGGGTGCTTATGTACTGTGTGTGATTGAGTCAAGGTGAGTGCAATTAGTAGTCGAGTGAACGTGAACGTGAGAGTGTCTGTAATGGCTATGAGTTGTAGTCCTTGGTGGCCATGATTGTAGGCCGCACTGTATTCTGGGAGTTGGAGTCTGACGCTGATTCTAGTGTTGACATGACAATTTATGGTACCACTATCACATGGATAATTTACATTCTAACATATTTGCTTTCTTACATGAATATTGCTGAATGGCAGCATTGCAAGATTCCTGGTGTTTCTCCAGGCCACATTAGAAAGGAGGTTCTACATGGAAAACCTAAACATGTATGGCTCAGAAGCATTAAAACAACAGAATTAAAGCAAGCAAGATTGATTCCAAGATTGGTTTTGGATAGTTTTGACTAGAAGAAAAAAGTACCGGTTCCATCAAGCTTCTCCAGTCTGTTCGGGATTCTATGTAAATCAATCATGAAAAGCTAGTTTGGTGTTTCTGATCAGGGAAAATGGAGGGTGACTAGGCCTAAGTTGTATACTATATGATGGAGAAAATGTCTCAAATTGTGTGGATATGTCTGTGCTTTTCCGAACATCCAGAACAGAGAGGGGGTGACGTTTCAGTATATCTAACAGTGAAGGGAGAGAGAAAGAGAGAGAAGGAAGGGTGGGGGAGAATAAGGGACCTACAAGTCCCAAAATATCATGTCAAACAGGAACAGGATTCAATCGTGTTTATTGGCATCTGCAAACCAGAGGGAAATTAAATTCTACTCCCCTGGCATATTGCTTTTCTGGCCTGCTTCTGCTCTCTCTCTTTTTTAGTGTTAGGCCAAGTAATAAGGACCTTCCAATGCCCCTAATTTCCTTGGTAATATGTGTCTGTGTGTGTGTGTGTGTGTGTGTGTGTGTGCATGCAGTTTTTTTTGTATGATACTTTGTACATAGAGTCATTAGCTAATAGAAGAGAAAACATATTCAACAATAAGATGCTTCATAACCTTTGTATTATAAGGTACCATAAAGAACAGCTCTGGTATACAGACCATCAAAGAATTTTCATTACATTTACACGTTGCGTATACGCTAATAATTTGGCTGGTACTTTATCCAAAGCAACATATAAGTGCTGGCAGAATAGAATAGAATAGAATAGAATAGCATAGAGAGTTAAGTTCTCCACTGGTCTAATATTTAGGATGATAATGAATTATTAAAATAAAAACTTTTAAACTCTTACTTAGCTATTTAGTACTGTTTTTGCTAATAGCTTGAGGAAAAAAAAAAAACAGAAATTTTGCAAGACTAGAGAATATGCTAAGCCATAATTAAGTCCCTTTTTGTGCACTTACATATGACTACCCCAACCAAATAAATGTCAGTATTTCTTTTTCACCATAGGCTTACTGCTGCATAAAATGCAACCGATTTATATCATGGTATAAAAAGAAAGTGGACAGTGATTAGCCACTTGCTACATCTAATCATCCAGGATTTTGACAAGTTGTCTGTTCAAACTATACAATATCAAAACTGTATGCATTAACTTTTGCCGACTTTTCAGAAACTTGTTTTTAGATTGCAAAATATCATACTTCATGAGTCTCTGTGAATGAGTTGTTACTAGAGAAATGCTAAGAAATTTATGAGAGCATTAATATAAACCTGTGATTTGCCTGGCAGCCACAAATAATTTAATCAGTTCAATCAGCAAGTCAAGTAGATCTACCCCACCCATATTCTTGTTATATTCTTTCACCGCAGCAGGGCAGGAGACTTTGGGGATCAACTTTTGTTTGCCATCCCACCTGTCAACGTCGGTGACTGGGTGTGCTCCAATGTAATCACTCAGAAGTGTCATTGAGCAGTTATCATATCACTTCACAACACGCAAGGTATTTTCGTCAACAATGGCCATCTTCTGTTCAAAAGCTCCACAACCTGTTCTCTTCAGCTGAGCATTGCACATCAAGTTGACACCTGGTAGTCTGTTTCCATGAACAGGACCAGTGCAATGTATTCCCTGCTGAGCCAGTGCGAGTACAAGAGGCACACTCATGAACCAATTGTCGAAGAAGAACTTATAATTCTCTTGCTTCGGTATAGGCTGGGGCAGGTGGAGGACAACATTGCCACTTGCTCCCACATCTGCTAACAACATTGCCACTTGCTCCCACATCTGCTAGCCCGGGGGGTTGTACAATTCTCCCTGTGTAGAAGTTGTGCAGGACACATGTCAGAGCCAGCCAAGACGATTACCTTGTAGCCCCATTTCCTTGGTTTTGCTGGCAGGTATTGCTTCAGTTTGTTTCTTCCCTTGAATGGGACCATTTGCTCATCTACAGTCAGCTTCTCACCCATTGGGATCGTCTTGAGGTAAGATGTGTGACCAGTGGTCGGATCTTGTGGAGTGGATCAGCATTTTTCTTCTGTCTCTGTTCATTATTGTGGAAGTGATGGAATTTTTTGATGGCCTTCCATTTATTCAGTGCCATGATGTCAGCTACTTGGGCCACTCGGCTGGCTATTTGCCAGAACATATGAGTGCTTGGTAATCCAACCAATCCTTAGTAAGCTGCCACTGTTGGGCCTTTGAGCAAGGCCCTTAACCCTCTCTGTTCCAGGGGCGCTGTATCATGGCTGGCCCTGCGCTCTGACCCCAGCTTCCTAACAAGCTGGGATATACGAAGAAAAGAATTTCACTGTGCTGTAATGTATATGTGACAAATAAAGGCTTCTGCAATGTTCCTCTTCTGCAAACAATAACATGAACACCACGGTACCCAGGAACTGCCCCAATTCTTTAGCATTGAGG
Organism: Pangasianodon hypophthalmus; assembly: GCF_027358585.1. Lineage (NCBI taxonomy): Eukaryota > Metazoa > Chordata > Actinopteri > Siluriformes > Pangasiidae > Pangasianodon > Pangasianodon hypophthalmus. Next base: position 7,062,539 of record NC_069731.1, on the reverse strand, counting down.
TTAAGGGGCTTGTTTGAGTCACACTGTATAGCATATAGATTTCATTGCTCTACTTCCAGAATGTCTTCAGAAAAAAACACTGGAGGGGGGACATGATTATCTGATCTTCAATGTTTGCCCTGCCATTCTGGGTAAGCAGCAAAGTTAGCAAAGCCCCTCATTTGATTGGACAAAGACATGTCTTCTGATATTATAATAAAAAAAAAAAACAATAAATAAATAAAGAAAGAAAGAAAGAAAGAAAGAAAGAGGCAGTGTAATTACCAAAAAGGTGGTTTGTTGCCTGAATAACAGATACATTAAATAAAAGAATAAAGAAAATGTAAACTTTTGGTTAGTGCTACTCTGTCAGAAAAATAGTAAAATAATTAAATAAATCAGCTAACTAACTTGGGGAAATTGGCCCAGCAAATTATATATATACCCTTGGTTTTGAGTTAGTTAGGGAGTGAGGGAAGAAATTGTATGGTCAGCTTCTGAAGCTTACAACCACTTCCTGAAAAGAAAAAGAGAATAAAATACAAAGCAAATACAATCGTCGTCTCACCACCCCTTTATTCACCTTGCATGTTGCGTCCTGGCCTAGACAGTGCATGACAGTGACAGTGACTCAGGGACAAACCAATTTGTAATAGTGCACATAGATGATACACTTATCTATTGCTCTTCCAAATAAGAACATGTGAAATATATAAGGCAAGTCTTCCAGAAACCAGTTGAACAACTCCCAGAGTGCCTACCCACCAGTATAAGCTTGAGAAATGTGAATTCCATAAACCCATTGTGACATGAGTGAGGTATATTCCTGACACTCAGGAGGGTGAAGATGGACAATACAAAGGTTGTCATCTCATTGCCTCAAGCCTGTAATGTCAAGGGGTTACAGAGGTTTCTAGGATTTGCAATCTATTATAGAAAGCTCATCTCAGGTTTCAGCTATGTGGCTGCTCCCCTCACATCACTCCTAAAAGATAAGCCAAAATGTTTGAAATGGAATTAGGAAGCCTCAGAGACGTTTCAGACCATAAAGGAGTGATTCACGGTGCTCCAATTCTCTGTCACCCCTTACCAATCTTTGCCGTTTGTCACTGAAGTGGATGCCCTATTAAAGCAACACTAGAAGAGTGGAGACACTGGCTAGAGGGCTCTGAACACCCCTTATTCTTACTGATAAGAGAAACCTAGAGTATGTATGCTCTGCACAGAGACTGAACCCCAGCCAAGCCCATTGGCCTCTTTTCTTCACACTTCAAGCTCAATTACAGATGGAAGCCCTCTCCAGAATTCACAAAGGGAACAGAGAATCTCAACCAAAGCAAGCAGTCTTGCCTTCAACCTGTATAGTTACTCCCATCCTTTGGGAGAGCATGGATGACATTATCCAAGCACAAAATGATGAACCCATGCCTCCTGACAAAACATTTTTCCTCAATCCACGTGAGACCAACTTATCCAATGGGTCCACACATCCCTCTGTTCAGGTCATCCTGGTCCACAATGCACAATCATCTTGGTCTGTCACTGATTTGGTGGCTGAGGATATTGTCTCAGACAGAACGGTCTAATTCACTTCCCATGTCTGGAAAGCATTCTATCATCAACTCAAGCTCAATGTCAGTTTATCCTCTGATTATGGCCCACAGTCAAATGGCCATGTGGAACAATTAAATCAAGATATATATTGATTGCTAAGATCATACTCTTCAATTAACCAAAATAACAGGAGCTGTTATCTTCCCTGGGCACATGAGGGAGTGTTGGGTGAGAGCTTCTCTCAGCTGAATCTGATTCATCCACCACATTCAAATAACCACTGATTTTGATATTTTATGAATGAAACACAGATTTGTTACAAAATCTATGGACTCAAATCAGTCTGTACACTCAAATCTATTAGTAGTCCGTCTAAACAGTCTGAACTTTTTGGCCTTGGTACAAAGTAATATTTTAGGTGAAAACCCAACACTGCCCTTCACCCTGAGAACATCATCCTTGCAGTGAGTGTGGTGGTGGTATCATCATTTTGTGGGGATGTTTTTCCCTGGTCAGAAACTGGTCAAAGTTGAGGCAGGATGGATGGAGCCAATCCTTAAAGAAAACCTGTTCCAGAATGGGCAAAAGTATCAGGATCCCGATGTACAAAGCTGATAGATACAGATCTTAGTGGACATACAGCTGTAACTGCAACCAAAGGGGGTTCTTTCAAGTACTGACCCAGGGGATGCAACCAACAATTGTGTGCTGTTTTGTTTAATTAATTTTTGTGTCACAGTAAAAATATTTTGTGTCTTCTAACAATAGGCATGTTGTGTAAGTCAAATGGAAAAACTCACAATTACTAAGTCTATTTCAATTCCAGGTTGTAACTCTACAAAATTGTGAAAAAGTGGTTGAATACACATTGGTACCATTATAGCCCTATTATTAATACAATTCACGACAAAATTATAGGGAAAATATGAAGCAGAAAAAAAATCTGTGAAAGAAAATCAGTAAGCAGAAACCTGATCTTGCAATGTAGGTAAGTAGGAGGTGATTTTAAGATTTTTTTGGAAGTGGATCAGCTCCTCTGAGTATAATTTGTGGCATTACACAGATGCTGCTCAGAGGAGCAAACCAAATACCATACATAATATAAAAACCAAAAAACTCAGAGTCAGAGCTCTCAGAAAATGACAGCTTTACGTAATTCTGAATGAATACAACCCAAAAAAGGGTTGCTTACATTTCTGCAATTCTTGGGCCACATTCTTTTGGAAATGCATCCCTTTTGAAAAAAGCAATCCAACCCATTTAACAAATCAGTAGTCTTTTATTTCTAAGAAAACAGAACTTCATGCATATAATTACACACTAGGGCTATTTCATTGCTGATTTCCAGGCTATTGCCATCACATTTCTCATTTGCATGATTAGAAATCCAGAAACTCCTGACAAAAAGCAATCAAAGAATTATAACAATTCTGATAGAAGAGAATTAAGTAGGGGTGCTGAGTTCTTTTATTAAGCATTGAAATAGAAGAAGGTGAATAATCATATACTAAACAAGAAAAGTTTGGTGTATGCACTCTTTTATAATCTCTTTCTCTCTCTCTCTCTCTCTCTGCATTATGGTTATTTATTTATTTATTTATTTTTTCATATAGAGTTTAATAAAAAAGGGTAAAGTGTAATGTTACAAAAATAACGTGGATGCAACGTAGCTTGCCATGTGGCAGAAGCAGGTCCAGTTGCAAAAATATGCATTTATTCAACAGTATGCAGGTAGCATATTGTTGGTAGCATATTGTATACGTGTGTATACGTGTGTATACGTAAAGGTGAGTGGTGATTGGTGATCAAGTCCAGGTGTGTGTAAATCGGTAGTCCAGTGACTGTGAACATAACAGCGACTACATTGACATGCACATCAAATTCCGTTTAAGGTCAATAGAGTTGCAGGCTTATTCCAAATACAATTTTTTATGAGTACAGGCATCAGAATATTCCTGTATACGTGTTTGCTGTACATGTGCCAATCCACACATGCGCATTTCCTTTCCCTCTGTTATTTCCCGGGAGATTCAAGGTGCTGCCATTGGTTATAGAGTATGCTCAGTTATTAGTTATTATTATTACTTTTTCACACTAATTTAATTAGGACTCTAACATTTGTCACTATCAAAAATGCCTGGCAAAACCACCTTGAAATGGAAAGCATCTGTTAAGTTAAGCATCTGTTAGCACCCACAATTCCTTCTGGACCAAGCATGTACATAAACGCCCTTTCAGTGGAATTTCTAAATAATTTGTTTACATGCAATAAATTTCCCATTAAAACAGGCATATTCCAGGGATGGGAATCAGAATTTGGGAAATCAGAATATTGTCTTAATCTGAATCGGGCAATCGGTTTACATGATTCAATACTAATTAGAATATTGCCAAATTCCAATTAATATCGGGATTTTTATGTACATGCTAATGTAGTCAAGGAGTGTGTGCGCTGTGAACTGGAGTTCGTATAGGCTTTTAGGTGGGTTGGGAACTGGTGTTCGAGTCGGCCATGTTTGTAGTGCGGGTAGCAGATTGGGAGTTGGAGTTTCTCTCCGAATCCAGCCTAGATATGACATAGCTGCTTTATAATGGGGTTAGAGTCGAGGTGGATTCAGAGCTTATTCTGGGAATACACACAGAATGGAAAGCCAGCCAGTCATGATGCTCATTCAGGTTGTGAGCATGTTTTTAGACTAGAGCAGAAGCCATAAAGGTGAAAAGCTTTAATTAATTAATTGAGGACTCACAATAACAATCGCAATCATGTGATAATGTTTCTAAATCCATAATCTAAACTTGTTTATGTTGAATAAGCTTGCAACTGAGCAGGTTTGAGCATACAGACTCTTTTTTTTTGGTAACTAATCCAATGACAGCTTCAAAGACAAGGCAAATCCAGGCTTAAGACAAATCGTTAGCAATCCAATCCAAGCCAACAAATGTAGTACTCATGTATGAAGAACAATGGGGCCTTGAATGACTAGAGACCTTATTAGACATTCTTTGTGCTTTATTTTAAATGAACAAGCTTAACACATTGACAAAATGCATTTTATCTTTTAGGTAATTTCTTAAAATTGACCCAGGCAAATGAGAACTCTGATATGGATGTTTGAGTAAATGTTATCTGTTCTCATTAGTACAGAAAACACAACGACAGATTAGAGCTTGTCTCATTAGGATTCAGCAATGCCAATGCTAAATATTGCTGATCAGCAAAGCAGGCACTATGGTGATGGTCTCCATGGAAAAGAGACATTGAGTAAAGCTGAATGCTTCAGTCGAATGCAGTTGTCACCAAAAGTAATCAGTATTCACTGTCATTAGATATCTCTTTTATCTCTAAGGAAACAATGGCCTGCATATTTTACCCAGGAATCAGCTTAGTCATGGTTTTTACAGCAGTATAAACCTAATGATGGCACCAGAGGACAAGTGTATGTACAGTATGTGTTGTTTCATGTACATGAGCATTAATTCTGATTGTTGATTGTTTATCCTGCTAATGATATATATATATATAGGCTTGGGATTGGGATTGTTGGGATTGTTGTATCATTGTTGATTGGGATTGTTGGGATTGTTGTATCGTTGTTATCTGGCTTGTATGTAAGTATGGGGTTGTCAAGGGTTTATAAATAACTTGAAAGAGCTTTTACTTGCATGGTGGGCTATAATGGGTTAATCATTTGTTGACCTCTAAATAAAATATTAATATAATAATATATGCTATATTATATGCTATAGTACGCTATACGCTAGCTTGTCAACCTTATCTGACACTTCATACTAAGTTTCATACTAAGTCAGAGCATATATGGTTGCTAAGTAGTGATAAAAAGTGATGGAAAAGAGATGCATGTATTGTGTGAGATTGAGATTCAGACCCAAGACCCTAAGCACAGCATCTCAGACAGCATTGGGACTGAAACTGGCTGAGCTCTGATACCTAGATCAACACCAATGCTCTGAACACAGAGACCCAGACAGCAAAAGACTCTTAGCATAAACACCCAGGCCTAAACTTTATTCACAGAAACCCAGACCCAGAATAAGTGTAAGAGAAAGAACAAGAGCACTGTATCGAGATTCAGATTTATTGGCATGTCACAGTTTACACAGTTACAAAGTAAAGTATAAAAAGCGAGTGAAATTCTCATGTGCATGTGTCTGTGTGTTTTTCAAAAAACTAAACTTTAGTAAACCAGGTCAATGTAAACTGTCTCAGGAGGGAAAACTTCCCTCCTCCTAAAATAGACAAAAATAAAATTTAATGACCGCTTGGCATTTTAAAAACATTTTTCAAATAATGGTTTCCTAGGGCATACTGCCCTAAAACGATCATCATACATCTAGCACATTGGGTGATTTTCTCAACAAGCTGCGATAATTACACATTATGTCAAATGGAGAAGGCTTATGCTGAGTCTCATGATTTTTCACTTAAAAACATAAGTCTTCTTAAGATGTGATCTTTTTAAATACAGGGCAATTTGAGAAAAATAAGTAGTGTGTAATTAAAATGAAAGAAGTAACTAATACATACAATGCTGAAGATTTCTAGAAAGAAAGAAAGTATGCTTTTATGAAATACCCCACTTTATATTAGTGCTACATCCTAAAATCTTTTCAAGAAAGCACTGATTTAATTTTATTTATTTATTTTAATTTTAACCATAATAAAGATGTTGCATTTATTTTCTGTATATACTAATGGCAAATGTAGACATTCCATTAAATGTCTTAAATCTACTTTTTGTGATATATATATATATATATATATATATATATATATATATATATATATATATATATATATATATGCCAACCACAAAGGTGTATATTCTTGCATCTTTCCTCAAACATCAAACTGTAGAGTTTTTCACTTCTGCAAGTGTTATTTTACAAGCAAAGTCATATAGTGATAAAATGTCCCCATATGCATTGGAAATTGCTTAGCGGAGCCATTTGCATTTATGGCCACTTTAGAGTTCCTACCAAGCATTATCCATGAGCACGCTCCTTTTTCTATTATGATGATTAAATTGCTTTGGGCATCATTAGTGAAGTTTATAATCATCCTTGTACACAAACTCTCATAAAATGCAAAAGAAAGCATGTTTATTGCTGTTTGGGGTGCATGAATGGTCAATCACAATCATCGTGATACATGAATATGAAAGGTTCAGCATTTGTATGCCATAACGTCTCACTAAATTAGATAATGATCATCAAATAAATCATTTTTCATGACTATTACTAAATGATAATCTCAAAAATACACTGTAGCTACCTCTAATCAATTCTGATCAAAGTTTACGTCAATATCACTAATTAATACAGCTAGCCACTTTTTTTTTAAAAAAAATTTGATCTTGTCAAGCCTGCATCTTTTATTCCTTTGTCCTTATTTTCATTTTGGTTGGAAGTCAAATATAACTGCATATGGAGATTGAAACATCACCCACAGCCCTCCTGTGTTAGATATGAGTCACAGGATTGATAGTGATTAATAGTGACGTGTTTTGAATTACAATAAAACTGCCAAAAGGTTCCAAGATGGAGCATCACTGGATCAAAATATTGACTATGACTATGATCATAAGAGTATTATTAGAGTTCACATGCTTTACAGTAAATCATAGTACTTTTAAAGATGTCTGTGATGCCTTCAGTGGAACATTTAGACAAGTAGGATGAGACAATCATATGACCTGTTAACTCTTGGAAAATAGCCAACAGATGATTTAAATAACACAAACACATACATATTATCTACAATTTTAATAGACATGTTTGCTATAGGTGCAAATTCAGGAATTAAAAGCTATATGTAGAAGCTCTATTAAATATCCAAAATATATTGAATTACATTTAGAATAGAAGCCTTTGTTCGTCACATATACTGTTCATTACAGTGAAATTCTTTTTTTCACATATTGAAATATGGATATGGCACCCCTGGAGCAGATAGGAGTGGAACCTGATGTGCTGTTCTGCTCATCATGGTTGCAAACAGGAGATATTTGCGGTACGATCAAGTCACTTGCAGAACCTTTGCTCACTGGATGTTTTTTGTTTTCCACACCATCCTATGTAAACTCTATAGATTGTTGTGCATTGAAAGCCCATGAGATCAGCAGTTTCTGAATTATTCAAACCTGGCACCAATAACCATGCCATGATCAAAGTCACATTTTCCCCTACATTGATGTTTGATGTGAACAATGAATTATCATTAATTCATAATCATAACTCTTTCTTTTTGTAGAAGTTTTCTGCTATTTCAGCTAGCCTTCTTTTAGCTAGGAGTCATAATCTACAGGTTTTTAGACATTTTCTTTTTTTTTTTTTTGGATAAAAGGGTTCGGGCCTGCTTCTTATAATTGATGTCCCAGAGGATTGAAGGGTCAGCCTTGGATTCCATCATTTCATGAGTTAGGAAGGGAAATGGATGGGTATTGATCAGAGCAGGCAGAGAAAAACATGCTCCTGAATGAGAGGAGAGAGAGAGAGAGAGAGAGAGAGAGAGAGAGAGGCTTGGGTCATGTCTGGTCTGCATTCTGTAAAAGTTCAACTACCATAATGCAAATAAGAGCCGATCCATTTGTCTAATCCTGTGCACTGCTCCTGCATAATGGGGAGCCACTTCCATTAATTAATCATTCCAGTGACAGCCTCATTCTAACATCCTACCATCAGGAGCCAAACTGCAGAACAGAGAGCAGACCTCTGTCACATGCCCGCACTGCTGTATTTTAACATAATGGGACCAAACTGGCATGTTTCATTTACAGTCAAGGCCACTTTATTGCTATTCTATCAATATAAAATACACAGTGGGGCACAATATTTTTCATACAGAACAAGTGTAATATACAGGACAAGACCTGTCAGCTTTGTAGAAATACCTCTGGAAAATACAGACAAAGTGGAAGGCCAACTTTTGTTACTCTGCTTCAAGACTGTGGAACTCAATACCACTTAAAATTAAGCAGGCAAGCTCTGTACACTTAAAAAATGCATTTGAAAATATATCTGTTTCATCCATCCATTCATTCATCTGTCCATTTTCCATAAAGTGGGATTCAAACCCCCAACCCCAGAAGCAAACATGCTAACCACCAAGTCACCATGCCCCCATATTCGTTTCATTTATAAATAAAATAAATAATGGTGTGCAACACAGTTCAGGTAAAACATTATCCAAGACAGTGCACAGTACACTGCAGGTAACAACACAGAGCAGAATCAGGCAGCCTAATTTTGCAGAGTCAAACTGACTGTGCAAAAGATATTATTTATTGTCTGTAATTACATCTGGGCAGGCATTCATGGCTGCAGTGGAGCTCCTGATGAACTAATTAAGTTGTGGCAGGAACATGGTGTAAAATATAAAATTGAAAAATGTAACCTTCATGTTTGTTTTGCTACTGTGATATCCTAGTCAGGGGAGTTTGGTGTGTTGTAGTTAGCTTAGTTTTACATATATATATATATATATATATATATATATATATATATATATATATATATATATGTAAGGAGTTAGCTGGGCTTAGTTAGTCTAAAAATGATGTAATATTTACCCAGGGAAAGTTACTCATATTCAGAGATGGGTTATGTACATGCTAAACACAAGCAAACACACACGCATGTACATTAACCATGTTTCTGCTGCTACGCTATTTATTTGCACACAAGCACATCGCATGGTCTTCTGGGATACTGGTCAATTGTCATTGTAGAAATAAATAATTTAAACTTTTCCCTGAGCGCTGTTGTAAATTTCTCTGTATTATCACTTGGATGGGAAATCAAGCCAGCTGGCTATACAAATAATCAGCTAGTGTTAACTTAGATATCACTTTAGATATCACAAAAATGTGGCAAGCACACAAAAATGTGATCTTAGTGACTTTGACTGTGGCATGATTGTTGGTGCCAGATGATCTGCTTTGAGTTTTTTAGATACTGCTGACTTTCCAGGGATTTTCATGCAGAATGGTGCAAGAAACACAAAAACATCCAGTGAGTGGTAGGTCTGTGGGTGGAAATGCCTCATTGATGAGAGAGGTCAGATGAGAATGGCCATGCTGGTTCCAGCTGACAAGCAGGCTATGTAAATAACACTGTTTACAACCATGGTGAGCAGAAAAGCATATCAGAATGAACAACATGTCGAACTTGGAGATTTCACTCCTGTCATGCTAGAACAGGAATCTGAGACTACAGTGAGCACAGGCTCACCAAAATTGGACTGTTTAAGATTGGAACAACGTTTCAACTGTAACTGAAGATTACAAGGTAAGTAACTGATTAATTATTAATTAAAGTGGCTGGTGAGTGTATATCTTACATCAAATCAACACCTTTGATTCCACCCACAGTGACTTTCAGTGCATGTTTTATCTTCACCAATTTTTTCAATTTTTTAAAAGTGACTGCTTATGTGTGTGTATATATACTGTTATCTATACACGTATATATATATATATATATATATATATACATACACACACACACACACACACACACACACACATATATACATACCAAAATTGTCGCTGCTTTTTATTTTATTATTAAGTTGTAATTTTTTTTTGCATTATCAATCTCTAATGTGTTAGACACATGTACGCCTTATTGCCTTTTAGCCATTCAAGCAGCTATGAATGCTATTACCTGCAAACTACCAAATTTTCACATTGGGCACTTATAAAGCACATATAATCACCTTCAATACTTAATACTTCACAGCAATACAAGCCTACAACATTCCTGTCTTAGAATATGACTCATGAAAGCAATAACATTACAAAAAAGAAGGTGCTTTGTCTGGGATCATGTGGCATTTGGCCCTCCAGAATGAAGTGAATACCTCAAGAAAGAGCTGAATTGTGGTCCAACCTGCACATAATGTTCCCATGTTTCTGATTATGTTTCTGATTATCACCTGTGGGTTCTCTCCTGACAAAGAATGACACCAATTACAGTATGAATAGAGAAGAGGCAGGAATTATGCACACTGTGTTCATAGTAGCATGGCAAGTTGTATTTTAAATGGACCATTTTTAAAGTACTTATTTTAATGTTAGGGTAGATTTTTAGAAAAAGCAGTTTCTGTCATTTTTTTTTCTTTTTTATAAAAAAAGTGAAAAACGATCACAAATCTCATCTGATCTTACTCAGCGTGAACCAAAAAAACAAACAAACAAAAAAAAAAACACTTTTCATAGAATTGCCTTCTTTAAACAGTCAGCTCATTTAGAAATTCGGTCAAACGGTTAGGTAGCATCCTGTCCCTTTTGCTGAAATTTGTAGTTTCAAAATGGTTTTAATTTTGGAATACCTCATTCTCTTCATCTGTGCTTTGTGCTTTAACAGCTATGTGTTTTAAATGTCTCGGCCTGTTTACAGAAATGGGTAACTGCACTTATTTTCCTCTCATTTAATTTCTAGTAGACAGGAAATCAGCACTAAATGCTCCTTGAACCTAAACTAAGCAGACTGTCTAATTTAATACATGATGTACAAATTATGGCAGAATGACACTAAATGTTTGTCTTCTTAATTGAAATAGAGTAATTCATCTGTCTTACAGGCTTAATAAATCAATATATAATAGTTTATTTATTTATTTGTGTGTCAGTTTGATCATCCATTTTTACATTATAAATGATCCAAATATCCAATCATAATATTCTTTTGGCATACTAACATTTCTCTAGCCAAGTCGACCATTTATAGAATAACTCCTAACATGACTGAATGGCAACAACCTTTTTTTCCATGTTACCTTTTAATTTTTTAACCATTAATAATTTAGCATTTATAGTGGTTATCCTTTGTTTTGCACTATGCTTCATATTACCATTCCCCCCCCCCCCAGTTTTCTCTCCAGTTTGGTTATGTACCAATTCCCACCCACCAGCCAGCTCTCCCCTATCACATGGTTGACATTTGGCTCAAGCTACCCATCTCTGTGGAAATCATTACAGGCCAATGTTAATCCTGACACTTATGCTCTGCTTTCCTCCATATGGTGTTTATTTACCTTCATGCAGTTTGACAATCATCCCCCACATACACACACAAACATATAAAACATACTATAGGTCTGTCACAGTTCACCCTGTGTGTTACAGTAACAGGGATTTGCTGCTTGAAAGCATTCCTTTTTCCCTGATGAAGCAATGCTCAACTTGCTTAACTGTGTGTGTGTGTGTGTTTGGCTTTGTAAACTGATCTTAATGTAAGATGTGCAATATGTTTTCATTTGGGTCCAACTCGAGAAAAAGGCTGTGTAATATTTAAAGACAGTTTTGTCTATTCCCATTCCTGGAGACCCACACACGCACACACACACACACACACACACACACATATATATATATATATATATATATATATATATATATATATATATATATATATATATATAATGTCTTTCTTAGCACTTTCTCTTACATTTGTAAAGCCTTTTGCGCACAGTGGACACACCAAAAGCTGAAGCAGCTGAAGACTGCAAAAAGAACAGGCAATATTTTTTTTCCTTCTTTAACTGTACAGTTTAGGTGAACCTGTGCCCACTGTAGTCTCAGATTGCTATTCTTGGTTGAAAAGGAGTGGAACCCAGTGTGATCTTCTACTTTTGTAGCCCATCTGCCTCAATTTGGAAAAAGGAGATGCTTTTCTGCTCATTACAGTTGTAAAGAATTATTTGAGTTAACATAGCCTTCCTGTCAGACTGAACCAATCTGGCCATTCCCTGGTCATTCTCTGTTTAGGAGAGCAGCAATTTCTGAAATACTGAAACCATTCTCTCTATCACCAACAACTATGCCACATTCAAAGTCACTAAAATCACAGTTTTTTTCCATTATGATGTTTGATGTGAACACTAAGTTAAGCACTTGATCTTTTTCTGCATGACTCTATGCATTTCTCATCATTGACTGCTTAGATAATTGCATGAATGAGCAGGTGCACAGGCGTTCCTAATTAAGTGGCCGGCGAGTATATATACAGTGTGGTCCAAAACAGGGGTGCTGAATCATAGTGTGTCTGCACCCTGTGCACTGTCTGACTATGTCGTCTCATGCCAGTGGGTAGGACCGCTTCCATTACTAATAAAAAGTAATAAATAAAAACCTTCAATGACCAATACTTATACAATAATGTATACTTCTACATTCACAGTATATAAAAATACAACCCACGATTCCTAGAAGTACTTCTCTTCCATTATCAGCATTTTTATGGCTGTCTGCATCTTCAGTTTCCACACCAGCGAGTTTCAAGCATCCTCCAGATTCATAAAATCTCATTAACAATAATTACATTACATTATAACAATAACTCTAAGTATGAAATGCTTAGAAACAAGTTCAGAATTCATTTAATGATTAAAATCAGGACTTCTCAATAAGTGCTCTATTGCAGTATGTACGTATAGAATGGCAAGTAAGGTAAATTCAGGATAGAGGAATTTGTGTTTCTGTAACATGACAAGCTGATTTTTTTTGTCTTATTAACTTCTAGAGAGAGAAAAGACAGACCGGTGAGGGAAGGACTGTTTATAGCTGTCATAATGTAAGTAATATAAGAAAATAACCTGTTTTGTGGATGTTCTACAGCAATAAACATACAGTACCTATAAATAAATAAAAGAATATTGTCATTATTTAATAAATAAAAATGTAATCCCTGATAAATTGCTACGGAATAAGGGTATAAAACACATCAGAACATGCTGTTATAGGAAAATAATCATAATGATGATGGGATCAAAATGAATAAAAAAAATATTCATTTGTTCTTCATTAATTAATTTCCTGTAAAAGCATGTCCTGTGATGTTTTGTTCCTTAACTACGACATATCAACTACTGTGTATACTGGCAGTGTAACGCAATGCTATTATCCCTATCAGTATCTGTTTAGTGCTCAAAATATTTCATATTTCAAATATATTTCATTATAACGAACATATAATTTTTTCTGGAATTTTTTTTTTTTTCACAGTGATGGGGAAAAGAGAATGTAAAAATTTACACACAATGAACATACAATTTAATATTTTTTGAACTAATCAAATTATTATTTTTTGGAGCTCAATCAGAGATATATTGCCCTGTGCATAGTACATGTTCTCTGTAAGCTATATGGAGCAGCACCTCAAAAAAATCATCTTTTTCCTTTGTTTGTACAGGGGAAAAAAAAGTTTTTCATTTGGAGTTCAGCAAAGCAATGTTTACGCTGGGCTACTGGAGCAACGCTTGATTCTTTTTTATGTTTCAGGTTGCCAAGTACTATGCATATTGAGGATAGATCCTTCAAATCACTCCACTATTAACTTGTTCCCCTGAAAAGACTAAAAAAGATGAAACCTGGGTCTCTCCTTTCCTAAGAGTGAACAGTTTTAGGATAGTTTCAAGTCTTTTTGTGTGGTTTTTGAGTTATAGTTTGGATGAGAATCTGATGAAACCTGGCAACTCTCCACATGAGCTTCTGCGAGCTCTTCTTTAAAGCTAAAACAAACAAACAAACATACTCGTGAAACTTTGTTTCACCTATTGTGAAACTTTTTGGCAAGCTTTCTTAAAAAAAATCAATATGCGTACTGTCTGTATCTATATTCACATTTGTTTAGGATACATTTCCTTGTCAAGCCTTTCAATACTGTATTTGTATTTGTGATTTTAATGAGACAGCATCCAACACATACAGATGCGCTTTCCCTTCAATAAAGTTCAGTCTTAATTAACTTAAGCTTAAATTAGTGCCATGTTTTGCGCACACTCATTCTCCATTATCAGATGTTGTCATTTCAGTGTCAACATGACCAGACTCAGGATAATCGAAATAATTAAATGCACTGTTTTACTTCCATTGTTTTAGCACCACAATGTGTAAAAAAAATACAACAACAGCAAAAAAAAAAAAAAAAAAAAAAAAAAAAAGAAACCAGCACACTCGCTACAGAAAGCAAAGGCAAAACAGATAGACAAGGAAAATGGGAATAGCAATATGCAGAGAGTAAAAGACTCAGGAAGGCACTGGCAAGACCAACAAAGGCAAGACACCGCACTGTCACAGTAGCACATCATAGGGACATTCTGTTTATGTTGATTTACTCCTCCACATAGAAGGCTGTCATAACCTGGTCACAGTCCCAAAGCAAATGTTACTTTTTTTTTTTAAGAATGTTACCGTTGCTAACGTTGTTTTTAAAAAGCTTGCCAGAAAGTTTCACAGGACATTTGGTTTAGACTAGACATGTGCAACAGGATTTGGCTCTTGCGGGATGCAACAAAAATGTCAGAATTATTATTTTTTTGCCCGAATTCACACACCGTGCTGACAGTGCTTGCATTTCTACATCCGGTATTTTCCATGTTTTAGGCCGCTCCCACTTCAGGATTAAATCCGCATACAGATATGGATAATTGGAGCACTGAACAGATACAGATAGTGCCACTGTGTTCCACCCCTACGGTGGACGATATATCCAACAAGTATACTATATCATAACACTTTGAACAAGTTATCCTCTCTACCCCTGCATTTCATTTACATTTCATTTTCACTCTTCAAGGAACCTGGCAAACTATTACACAGCAAGGCGTGTAAGCTGTATGGGGCCCCATTCCAACACAGCTTATTATGAAGTTTATGAAGCTCTTTCTCACAAAAAAAAAAGAAAGAAAATCCAAGCTCAACTAAATCACCCCAAACTATATGGCAAAATGTGTTATGGTCTGATGAGACCTGTTCCAAAAGGTATAATAATTCCATAATTCCAAAAGGTATGTTTGGTGCAAAAAAAAAAAGCACATCACCAAAAGAACACCATACCCACGGTGAAGCATGGTGGTGGCAGCATCATCCTTTAGGGCTGCTTTTCTTCAGCCAGAACTGGGACTTTTATCACGGTGGAGGGGATCATGAATAGTTACAAATACCAGTCGATTTTAGTGCAAAACCTTCAGGTGTCTGCTAGTCAGCTGAAGCTGAAAAGGAATTTCCCCATTTAGCACGACAATGAGCCCAGACCTCAATCCAACTAAAAATCTGTGGGGTGACCTGAAGCAGGCTGTGCACAGGAGATGCCCTTACAATTTAATTTATCTAGAATGTTTTTGCAAGAAAGAGTGAGAAAATATTACCAAGTCATGATATACCATGCTGATAGACTTTTAGCCAAAAGATTGAGTGGTGTAATAAAATCAAAAGGTGCTTCAACAATGTATTAGTTTATGGGTGTGCACACTTACGCAACCAGGTTATTGTAAGTGTTTTATTTTTCCTATTTTTCCCTAAAATGTTTCTGATCGTTCACTTATTTTTTCACACTAATTGGGGGAAAAGTTCTGATATGAGTTCTGACAAAAACCTGCCATTTTAATAGCGATGTGTAGACTTTTTAGATCTACTGTATATTTATAACACTCTTATGAAGCACTGATAACTTTTCATAAAAGTGATGTCACTAAAAATAAGCTTGCAATATAGCGATAAAAAAAATACAGTATTGAGGTACAGTTAGGTCAGTTAATCACCCAACTTATGATGATAACTGATGGCTGTTGTTCTCTACCATGTATAGACAAAGATGCATAAAGCATTCACTCTCATCTTATGCATTTTGACATAAGCCTTTCATAGATTCTGCTGTATCGCTTTATAAAATATTTATGCAATGCTTATGAATGTGTTTTAAAGGCACACACATGTTACCACATCTGCTAATCTGATGTAATTTAATCTAAAGTGGGCTGATTTTGCCATAAAATGAAGCAATGTGAAGTAATAATAAAGTTAGCCAGAAAAAATATAACACAAATACATGGACTATTCTAAGTATTTTTTTCTTCTAGGAGACTCTGCAGCACTTTTGTGCAATTAGAAATGATTTTCTGTAATAGCAGTAATAATAATAATAATAATAATAATAATAATAATAATAATAATAATAATTTCTGAATGCTAACTGCCTTTAAATATCTGAAGAGGAACGTATCCACTGTTTCTCTCTTTCTCTGATTGCCTAATTAGCATAAGTGAGGACAATTACAGGTGTCCACTGTCACCCATAAAATTGCATTGCTATTTCTAGGCCTTTCTTTTCTGCTATGATTAAAACTGCGCAGGTATTGAGTAAAAAAAGGATATTCAGTGCCTTTCTATGCATGTATAAAAGGATCGAGTGATTCATTAGCCTTCCTGTGTGATTAATGTTCCTGCATATGTTAATGTCAGGACCTATGCAAAAAAGAGTTTCAAACAGGCAACCTCACAGGACAGCTACACTACTTAGTGGAATACTAAACACTACATTATGGGAGGGATTCAAAATATCTAGCACTATTCAATAGAATCAGAATCGTTGCATACACACAGTATTACTGTCATTTAGTACAATGTGAATAGAGCGAGCCAATCATAAAGTAGCTCTTCAACTTATTAAGAACTGATATAAACACCACACAAATACTGCTGCAGGACTCAAGCCTACGCAGAGCTGTCTGTCAGGGTTTGGGAGCCACATAGTGCAAAATAACATTTCACTGAGGAACTGCAATATGGAACATATTGCAAATGCGATAGTGGCAATTTTAATGAGACAGCAACCAACACACTGAAATGCGCTTTCCCTTCATCAAAGTTCAGTCTTAATTAACTTAAGCTAAATTTAGTGCTATGTTTTGCACACACTCATTCTCCATAATCGAATGTTGTCATCTCAGTGCCAACATGACCAAATGCAGGATCGTCTAAATAGGAAGAAAATGCAATGTTTTATTACTATTGTTTTTAGCAGCAGAATATGTTTAAAAAAAAGAACCAGCCCACTTGTTATAGAAAGCAAAGGCAAAACAGATAAAGGGGAAAAATGGTAATAGCAGTATGCAGAGAGTAAAAGACTCAGAAATTCATCAGCAAAACCAACAAAACATGGTTTAAACACTGTAAAGGGTAAGCTAAATATGTGTCTAGATGAGAATAGGAATTAGTAGATTGATCATTCTGAGTACTGGAAAACTGACTGACGAATTGTCACAGAGGCAAAACGAAATACAAAAGAAAGAGAAAATATGATTGAATGCATTTCCATGTTTAAGTTTTTTTTTTTTAAATTTCACAATTTCTTTTTTCCCCAGGAAGGTCATTGGACTGTACGTGGTGGAGCTTCAGTTCAAAGGAGAATATTTGCAGTACTGGAGTCACGTCTCTGCTCGTACTGATCAAGGGATTTTTAATTCTCCACCCTGCTGTCTGAATAGTCATGGGCTCAGTCTGTTGGTTGGTTGAAATTAACCTGTTAATTGTATTTTCAGTCACTGTTTAATTTTCTTGCCCTGCAATATATGAATGTAATTGTTAGTGCTGTAGTCAAGTCTTAAGGAGGTTGAGACAAAGTCAAGTCCAAATGAAAGTGAGACGAAGTCAAAATCAAGACCAAAAATTATTTTCAAGGTGCTTTTACTTGATCTAGTTGTCTTCATTCACTGCACTGCACCAATGAATAGGCTATGCTTTCTAGAAGGAGTTACGTCTTGTCACTTTGTGGATGTGAAGAGAAAAGACAACACAAACTTTTTTTTTTTTTTTTTTTTTTTTACAAATGCCAATAAATCTGAGACAAGTCAATACAGAAACAGAGATCAAGACCAGTCTTGGACTTGAGTCCTACAGCCCTGGAACCTTCCTCTCATCAGTTTTGTGAGAAGGGTTTTCTAAGCTAGGAACTTTTAATGGCACTTGGTGGTATGATAAGAATGTTTTTACAACCATGGCCCTTTTTTTTCTCTCCCTTATACAATATGGCCGGGGAAATTTTGACAGTCTGGTTACGCAAGGAAGTGAAAAGGAAGACAATTGCATTCTGACTCCACTGAGAAACACCAACACACTGAATGTCTAAAAGCAACTGCTATTAACTGATTTAATTTGCGTTTAGCTTAACATGCAATAAATCTAATCTAATATAAAATAATAAACATGACAGTGAAAACTATGTATATATTTACACCCACCTTTATTCATAGCCTACAGCTGTTTCTTAAACTGCAAAATAGCAAGTTTAGAAAGTTAATAAAAAACATTTCTACTTCATTTTGGTAAAATACATACAGTATTTATGATGTCTTAAAACACAGAAGTGGTGTCAAAGTATGTTATAGGCAAGAAAACTCAATTTTGAGTGTGTATACATTGAATTGTAACCATTCTCAGCAATTGAACTGAAAAAATCAATGAATGCTGAATGATGAATGCTTTATGTGTCATCATATATCACTTTGTTTACTTGATATTGATATCATTTATTTTATATCAACTCAATGTACACATGGATTTACCAAAGATTATCATAAAGAGAAAAATACACAAGCATAATATTTACCAAAATATATAACCTGCTGGTAAACTTACAGTCTCTTGCATTCTGGAAGAAGTTTTATGCACTAAAGAGATTAAAATAATCCTGGACCAGAGGGACAAAATGAAGAAAAGATGAAGAAAAGTACAAGTTATGAAGAGATTAGAATGGAGAAAAAGATGTGTAGTCAAGAGATTTAATGGTGTGTGTTGTTGTTTAGGTAAGTTCTCAGACGGAATGAGCCTGGTGATAAAGTATAAAGGGGTACAGTGAAACACACACCCTGTTCTCTCTCTTTTGTGACCTACACACCAGACATTTTCCTCAAAGCTAGAGAATTTTTATGCAGCTATATATAGCACATGCTATGAGACATTACTCACGTGAAATTATTTGTCAGGAAAAAGGTGTTTATTTCTGTATTGATTTTTTTTTTTGTTATTTAAGGGAATTCATTGTTTACTTTAATACCCACACGTGTAAGGTTATGGTGATTTAAAACAGTGTTTCATGCTCTGTCTGCCTTCTGTGAAAAGTAATAAAGGAACTGTGTAAAAGGCAGAGTATAATTGAGATTAGATCTGATTCTTGGAGTGGTAAATTTGAAGACATGGCTGAAGAGTCGATGGCAGCACAGACAGCAGGGAAGTGTGCAGTAAGCAGAGAGCAGAGAACATGTCAAACAAGATTCAGAAAGCACTTGTGAACAAGTGGGCATCTTAGATTTCTTCACTTGGCAGATGCTTTTATCTAAAGTAACTTGCAAGTGAGACAGAATCCAATCTGACCACAGAGCTGTTATAGGAGCTGACAGTAAAGCACTGCAAGGCAACGTTTCGACCGATTGACTAGAAACATGTGCAAGTACAGAAAGATGTAGTCTGCACACACAACACAGACAAATAGCATAACAAAACGTCAAACAGCACAATACTCTTAGTTGAACTGAACATCTCTAACTTAACACTTACACCTCACAGTTTCATTTGCCTGGTTTGTAAAGAAATCTTTCAGATGCGCAAAGGTTTCGATCATGGCTTTATTGGAATCTGATGCTAAAATTTTATAAGCAAATTGGTGCAATTGTGTTGATTTCTGTTTGCTGATAATTGCACTCCAAAGACACATTAACAACCTAGATAGATGTGTACCTGACCAAATAACAGTGTAGATTAAACTTGTTAATCACATCCTTTCTAAGGACTAAATAGATTGCAGTGTTCATTTTGATCATTTGTTTCAGAATTTCAACCTATGTTTGATACAGCAGGTGTGGTTTTTGTTGCCATTGTGACAGTATACAAGATGAACACAGAAGAGGTAATATCATTAACTGTCCTGTCCTCCCCATTCATACAGAAAGCATGGGGCAGAGTGATTTCTGCCCCAATGGGCCTATTTTAACTCTTGTTGCAGTTCCTATTTTTGACCACAAGGTGCAATAATAACTCTCTGGCACTAAATGGGACTGTGAGCATGCTGCCAGATGATTGGACAACATCTAGGAAGACAAGCAAATCTATGAAACATTGGCTTGTCTGTCAAATAGCAAACATTTTCAAAACTTTGGCCACTCAAGGGAAGTAATCACTCTCAGGGAACCAGGAATACATATTCACATGTTCATTTTCACACCTAGAGGCAGTTTCCAACTGGCAACTGACATGCTTTTGGGAGGTGGGAGGACAGTCTTATTAAATAACTCTTTCACCAAGTCCTAAAAGTATTGCTATGAGAATATATAAACAAAATCAGGTTTAGGGGTTTTCATGAGAACAGTTAGTATAGGTTTATGGCATACCTAGTGTGCTTGTGTTGAATGAGAATATATTGCATGGATAATTTAAAAAAAGATGTAAAAAAAATTATATACATATATATATATATATATATATATATAACTTGTCACACTGTATGGGATGATTCTCCATGATGAAGATCTTATAACAATTAGACTTGTGATTAAAGACTATCAGCTTGTGCAGAAAACAGAAAACTGGTCGCACAAACAGAAACGTTGTTCAATGTGAAAAAAAAGTAATAAGAAAGTGAACAAATTATAATTTTTAGAATTTTAATATTATGTCCATTACGAAGCTTTGTTTACGTTTCACCATTGCCACTACCATATTTGTAGCCATCCCATGAGTTACCTGTAATCCTATGCAGTTATCCTATTGGTGGCTTGTAGATGAGCATCATAGCAGTGATCACACTGAGATTTTATTAACACTTTGGTTAAAAAAAAAGTGACACTAAATGGGCCACTGTTGAGGAGGTTACATTATGCTCACCCTTATTCACCTACAGTATACTGTATAGACATAGTATATAATACATTCTGGAGATCTTTAAAATAATTCTGGATGCATTATTCAGGGAAATAATACTCTAGGCAACATAAATAAAGGCAAATTTGAAATTGAAGCCTTAATCTTTGTAAATACTAGGAAAATTCATGTTGTTTTGTTCCACAGGATAATACAGGAAAGCTTCAATTTTCAAGGTTCGAAGCAGGGTTGCTCCTATACTGAACAAAAATGTGATAGTTGGGATGAAGGAAGTTTGATTCAGACCATTAGAATGTGCCATAATGGGTAAATGGTTTTGCAGTGTTGTCTACTCTACTCTAAATATGCTGTCTGACATTGATGTATCTGTTTTCTCAGTCATCCTTGGAGATGCACGAGCCTGTGAGATACAGGTCTATCTTGCAAGAGGGTGTCTGTACTATGTATATGTAATACAAGCTCCAGAGAGCTTACGCGAGTGTGCATGTTTGTGTAAAACTGTCAGATAGTAGCAATACAGAATTATTTTTATGGACTCGGGAGAGACTTTGTGCATGTATGTAAGTGTCAAAAGTGCGTTATGGGAGCTAACTTAATATTAGCTGGGCTTTCTCCCTCTTTACTGGGTCAAAGCCCAGTACAGCTAGTGACTGCAGAAGATTGATGTCTTCCTCAGAGAAAGAGAGAGAGAGAGAGAGAGAGAGAGAGAGAAGAAAAGGCAATGGAGAATGGAGAAGAAATAATTGCCTCTCAGCACCATTTAAACAAAGGTTAATAAAATATTAGTTTAAAATGACATTAAAAAGGAAAAACAAAGCAAACAAAAAACCCTCAGTGCTGTACTTCACTGTGGACACTGATGCATAGTCATTGGTTCGTTCATTCATGAATTCACTCAAACAGAAAGCTAGTGTGTTTGCTGCAGAAGATATCTGAATTCTGAAAAAGACCAGGTGAATTTTTTCTTCAGCTGTCCTGTGCCCACTGTAGCCTCAGATTCCTGATGTGTTCTTCTGCTGTTGTAGCCGATCTCCTTTAAGGTTTGACATGTTGTGTGTTCTGAACTGCTTTTCTGCTCATCACGGTTGTAAAGAGTTGTTATTTGAGTTACTGAGGCTGTAATGTACTGTACTTCTGGCACTGCGATCAGATTTCTTCCCCATTTTGATGTTTGATGCAAACATTAACTGAAGCTTTTGACCTATATCTGAATGATTTTATGAATTGTGCTGCTACCAATTGATTATATGATAATTGCACAAATGATCAGGTGTACAGGTGTTCCTAAAAAGTGGCTGGTCAGTGTCTATCTATATATCTATCTATCTATCTATCTATCTTATAATAGATAAATAGATCTATCTATCTATTTATTTATTGACAATGTCATGTTATGTAATGGATAGAGAGTCGGACTTGCAACCCAAAGGTGAACCTGAAGGTCATGGGTTCGAATCTCAGGTCCAGCAGGGATTGTAGGTGGGGGGAGTGAATGACCAGTGCTCTCTCCCACCCTCAATACCACGACTGAGATGAGACCCTTGAGCAAGGCACCGAACCCCCAACCGCTCACCGCAGCACGGTGTGTGTGTGTGTGTGTATTCACTACTGTGTGTTTGCGCACTTGGATGGGTTAAATGCAGAGCACAAATTCCGAGTATGGGTCACCATACTTGGCCACAAGTCCCTTCACTTCACTTCACTACAGAATTCTTTTCTGAACATCCCTCAGCTTCCCAGCCCTCTCAGTGGGTTCACTTTTTAGACTCTTTGGAAAAATAATTAATGGAACATTCCACTAATTACAAGAATAAAGCAAACACTCTAGCCTGCCACTGTGCACAACATATCTTCAATTTTGATGTGGAAACTGGTGATCTTGGGGGAAATACAGACACATACTTGCGCTAATTCAAAGCAGTGATGCTGGTGATCATTCCCACCAAATTTACTTTTCTAATGTGAGTGAGAGACATTATACGGCCTCAGAACTACTTTCTGAAGTTTAAGAGAAAAACTTTTATTCCGCTACACCCTGCTGTGCATCTTATTCATATTGCAGCACTGTCCTCTGGATATTTGATAACCATGAAAAAAGTTTTCCTGACTATGACGTTAGCTAGGGTTTGATCAATCACACTTTACACTGTGTTTATACTGTATATCTGTGATCACTATGAGATATACTGGAAATGAACACACATAAATCTAATTACTGGGGGGAAAAATGGATATATGAAATAACTTAAGTTTGGGAGAAAGACCATGCCTGAAGCGTCATCTTCCTTCAGCCCTACCCAAGCCCCTTCAATGAGGACTATTTCCTGCAAAGCAAAGGCCACCAGGGAACCCCAGTTCTAACTCAGACACTCACAGAAAAAAGGCTACTAAAGGGTACCTTTCCTTGTTACTTGGGTTGTACTCTCAACCATACAACATTTGCTAAATTTTATCCAAATTTACAGGGCAAAGATAAATATTAACAGTACAAACAACGTACATTTGAAATTACCACCCCAGAGATACAGAAATTTACAGTTTAGTACGTTTTTTTTTTCTGAGAATATATTACAGTTCCATGATTGCTCTTTGTATATATACATTTAGTGAATGTAGTTCATCTATTGTGCAATTACTCAGTTGGTCACACACACATTCGCTTGTCCATGAGTGAAAATCGACCACCACAGGACCTCACGCACTAGCATATTTAAAAACTGTACAGTTTGCTAAACACACATGCCTTGTTTGCATACCTTGTATCAGTACAATACTAGCTAATATACTGTATTTCCATGCAAAATGTGTCTTAAACCTCCTGAAGCCTTTCATTAGTGTCAGTTTCTGACCAAACAAAGCTGGTGGCTGGAGAATTTTTGGTTAATTGTTAACTGTTTCTCAACCCAGTGACAGTGTCTTTTTGTCACGATGGTGCTGCAGATCACTGAAAGTTCAATTCAGTGATATTTGGATAGTGCTTTTTACAATAGATGTCACAAAGGAGACATTTTAGGTGCGTCTACTTCAAGATTTCTTAATCCTCCTTCTGGCGATGAACACTGCACATTTAAATGTTTTTTTTTTTTTAATCTGATACACCAAATTCAGCTCATGATAAACACTGCTAACTAGCTGTTAAGTTAAATTTGGTGTGTTATACAAGGGTTAAAATTTAAAATGCAGGTGATCAAATTTGTTTTAAAATACATTCAGGCGTTTCATTCTCATTCCATGTGAGGAACGCATCATGCATGTGTAGTAGCTGTCAGGAATTGGATAGCTGTTTTTATGTCAAGGTGGCAGTAGCTATTTTGAAATTTATGAGGCCCTAAATGCTGAAAGAATCAGAGATTCAAAACAACAGGAGACTGTGCCGGGAGGAACGATCCAGAAGGCCCAAAGCCACCTCAAGCAGGGATGACTGACAGCTGAAATTCAGGGTTTTAACAAACAGAAAGTCTGCAAAAAGCTTTATAAACTTTGTAAACTAAAAAAAATAAATAAAGTATGCCCTATGATGATATATACATATGTGGTTAACTCATTTCCAACAAAAATTACAGAACGCTATAATACTTTCGCCTTATAGAATAGAGTGTATGTGACCAATGGAAGGCTGATCAGTCACACCATTTATTTAACTCGTATGTTAATTGGATGTCGGAAGTGACCATCAAAACTGTGTATCTCCCCTATCCCTGTGGTCTTAGATCCAGTTTTATGCTTCGTCATGGGGCAGAATGGTACAATATATACATATACATGGTAAAGTGTAATTGACTTTTATGCTTTTGATAAATTCAAATTGTTAAGGTCTTTTTGATGACAGCTAAAATATTTAATGAATGTTTGCAAGCTGCTTAATGTTGCTTATTACTAAAGAAGCAACACATAACACATTTATGAGAGGTTGCCAATGAGTCATAGATTGTGATTTGAATAATCTCTCCATAGGAGGCCAAAAATAAAACAAGCCAGATTCAGTCTTTAATTACTGTTTGTCTTGTGAGGGTTTGGTGTTCATTTAATTCATAATGTTCCATTAGGGCCAGAGGTGGGTAATCAGATCAACTTGTGTGTGTGTGTGTGTGTGGTTGTGTTATGTATGTGGGCTTTTATGGGAATATATAGTTTGCTAGGCACTATTTAAGTCATTGACTGGCTAGTATAGAAGACACAAACACTCAGGAGCAGAACCTTCATATTTATCCTACACAAGAATGTCAGCACATGGTTACTGTGTTCATGCAGAATGAAACAGGTACACTGTCCGATTGTATTGTTGTGTCTGAAGGTAAGCATCATTCTGGCTCCGTCTCTCCCTCTATGTGTAATTATAAACAGCACTAAACATTAATGTGCTGTGTGCTTAGCTTAATGTACCCTTGTATTAGATAGCAACATCATGGAGAGTTCCTTTGTGTGTGTATTTGTGTCTGTAACTCTTCAGAGATGCATGTACAGATGTGTGTATGCTTGTGTTTAGCCTCTGTGACCAGCCTAAGACATACACTCACCAGTCGTTTTATTAGGAACACCTAATTGGACAAAGGCCAGGAGATGTCTTTTCCAGTCTTCAACTGTCCAGTTTTGGTGCTATTCTGAGAAGTGTTTCTGCTCATTACAGTTATAAAGTGTGCTTATTAAAGTTACTGTAGCCTTCCTGTCAGCTTGAACCACTCTTGGCATTCTCCTCTGACCTCTTTCTTCAGAAAGGAACTAAACTACTGCTCACTGGATGTTTTTTTGTTGTTGTTTTTTTTGCACTATTTTGTGTAAGCTGTTGTGTGTGAAAATCTCAGGACATCAGCAGTTTCTGAAACACTGAATTCAGCCCATCTGGAACCAACAACCATGCCGTGGTCAGTCACTGAGATCACATTTTTCCCCATTCTGATGTTTGATATGAACATTAACTGAATCTCTTCACCTGCATGATTTTATGCATTTCACTGCTGCCACCTGATTGGCTGATTGGTTAATTGCATGAATGTACAGGTGTACCAGTATTCAATAAAGTTGTAAATGAGTGTATGTATATCAAAATTCAAAATTCTACTCAATTTTATCCTACGTATGCCCTGTATGTCTATCCAAATGATTTACATCCTTTGAGATAGGAAGAGAGCTACTAAATATGTGTGTTTGCTGTTTTTAGTGCCTTGAGCTCAGGTTACTATAGAGAATTTCAATGCTAAAGGATAAAGTGATTACTGAAGAATGAATTACTAAATGAATGAATCTTCACTGGCGATACATCTGCTAGTGTTCATGAGCTTGAAGCCAGACTTCCTTGCATAGATATTTTTAAATCTGAGAATGAAACAAATTAATTTGTTCAAAAATTGGATAAAATTGGAACATATTTACACTGACTCCATCACCAGAAGTGCATTAGATTTCTGTTTAAAACATCTTATAAAGTTATACCAAGCAATATTTTTATATGGTCCCTCCCTCTGTCTCATAGAGGGAGTTAGTGGCTATACGTGGGGAAAACGAAGCTTGAGGTAAATACAGTGTATTTATCTGTTTGGATTTCGTCCATCTTAATCAATTCAAAGTGAGGTATTGAATCTATCTGTTAAAAAAAAAGGGTTATGTGTCTGTCTGCTCCCATCTCGAACTCCACAACTAAAGATGCTCAGTGAATATGTTCTGGACATGCTGTGACAATGTATTAAAAAATATTTCTAGATAGTGATTTGCAGAACTGTCCTATTACAGACATTTCTGTGCCACCCAACTACATTCAGCTATCAAGCGAAAGAAACTGAATGTAATACTTTTTGTCTCTTAGAGCTTTGAGGAAAATGATCCTAAACTGGATGGTCTTCTATCTAAATTTGCCTGGCTGGAGAGGATTAAGTACTGAGAGGTTTCACTTAAATCCTTTAAATAATGCCAATCCCACATCTTATATTTTGACATGACTCTCTATATGTAATGATCAAATATATCTTACTCTATGTTAACATTATCATTCATTTTCTATGTAGATTACACAACACAGAGCCACAATTTCAGCAGCATGCAACAAAGTGAAGGTGCAACGAGCGACATTTGACTTGAGATTTTCTCAATCGTATGCAAATTAAGTATGGTACAGTAAGGTGACAAATCCTACGGTGAATGTGGTCTGATGTTTCTTCACTCAAAATCATTCAAAACCACCTACATGATGATGTAGGTGTGCACACAGTCTTACCTGCTCTCAAACCAAGGTAGCTAGTATAAGTGTACTAGGGGTAGGCTCCAGACTCACCCGCGACCCTATATAGGATAAACAGTACAAGAATGGATGGATGGATGGATGGATGGAGGTGTCTGGGCTCCTGTATACTATAGGTCAATCAGTGTGCATGCTACATGCCTCTTACTTGTGTGATTTTTTGTAATCAAATATTGTAAGGAATGGCTTATAGTTTACAACCTAAGCTTTTTATGTGTTTTGGGTGAATGGGTGTGCATAATATTGATAGGTTTTGCTGGCAGGATCCATATCTATACAGTGTTTCCCCACCACAGCAGTAGAGCCTAGAGTTGACACCTTCTCTTTACATCTTCGTTGGGACCAAATGTCCCCACAAGAATAGGAAAATCTGACTTATCGACCTTGTGGGACAAATGTCCCGTCTAAAGTTTTCCTTTTGGCTACAAAGGTTAATGTTACGGTGTATTTAGGTGTCGCATAGCATTAATTTGCTTCATTAATAATTATGTCAATGGAAGGTCCTTACAAGGATAGTAAGACAAATGTGTGTGTGTGTGTGTGTGTGTGTGTGGGTGCTCGCATTTGCTATGAAAAATATGTATGTGCAAAGAGGTTGCTTTCCGTTATTTGCACGGCTGATAAACGACCTTTCTCTATGCTTTGCACAGTTCCACTTTTCACCACATGCATAATGACTGGATGCTTTGGTGTGTGTGTGTGTGTGTGTGTGTCTGTGAGTGAAAATGCGTGTAGAGGTTAGGTGATTAGGTAAGTGGTGACAAGATGTGGTCCCTGTTCTCCTCCCAGCATGCCAATTTGTCATTTTTAGTGTGTGGACTATGAGCAGCAGAAAATAACCAATAAGTCAGAAATTGTGACCCAATTCCAACAAATCTATCATATTGGCAGTGATATGTTATGTTTGGTACATTAGCTTCTAGCTGCAGTACCACTTTATTAGGAACACCCATACACCTGCTCATTCATGCAATTATCCCATCAGCCAATCATGTGACAGCAGCGCAGTGCATAAAACCATACAGATACAGGTCAAGAGCTTCAGTTACCATTCACATCAAACTTCAGAATGGGGAAAAATGTGATGCCAGTCACATTTGATCCCAGTCACATTTCGAATCTGCTGTTCACCTGGGATTTTCAGGCATGACAGTCTCTAGAATTTACACACAATGGCACAATAAACAAAAAACAACCAGTGGGAAGCAGGTCTGTGGGCAGAAACACCTTGTTGATGAGAGAGGTCAGAGGAGAATGGCCAGACTGGTTTAAGCCAACAGGAAAGTGGGCAGAAAAGCATTTCAGAAACCTTGGGGTGGTGGGCTACAATAGCGGAAGACCACTCCTGTCAAACAAGAACAGGAATCTGAGGTTACAGTGGGCACAGATTCATCAAAACTGGAAAGCTGAAAGAAGTTCAGGCAATGTTTTTCCAATTAATATTATTTTTTTTTGGGTGGAGCATGTTTACTCTTCAAACTTCTCTCCCTGGTGGTCTAGCAGCCAAGGATCCCGCGCTCTCACTGCCGCAGCCCGGGTTCGATTCCCAGGCAGGGAACCAACCCAGCCACTGGGAGTGTACTCTCAGTGCTGGTCCCAAGCCCGGATAAAATGGGAGGGTTGCGTCAGGAAGGGCATCTGGCGTAAAACCTGTGCCAAATCAATCATGCGGACCAATGATCCACTGTGGCGAAACCTAACGGGAGCAGCTGAAAGAACAACAACGACAAATCCTCAAACTTCTTGCAGGCATCTGCTTCTCCTGTCCTTATAAGCCTCATTTTAGCATTCCACAAGTCTCAATATTTAAACCTCTCTAAAGGTCACCGTTTTCTCATTCCTGAAAATTTAATCTGTGCTAAAATTTTAAATACTTTTCAAATCTTAAATGAAGTAGTTTGTCAAGTTCCAATTACCTGAAGCAACTTTGGCACTGAATGTGTGTGTGTGTGTGTGAATTGGCAGGACCAAAATGTCCTGACTATATATGATTGTCACTCGTGTTATTGAGCATTGAAATTGTTTCTTTGTCTCCATATTATTTTGACTTCAGATGGCACAGTCATGCAGCAGGTAGCGTTGGTGCCTCATAGCTCCCCGGTTTGATCCTAAGCTAAAATTATTATCTTTTGAAATTTCACGTTGTCTCAGTGTCCATGGGCCGCCTCCGCATTCTCAAAAACATGCTGAAGTGAACTGGTGACTCTATATTGCTGCTAAGTGTGAATGAGTCTGTCATGTACTAAGATCAACAGGCATCATTCCTGGGGTATATACCTGCCTTGGACAGGCTCTGGTTCTTGGGATTACTACCACCTTGATAAGGATAAAACATCTACAGAAAATAAAAGAATTAATAAATATTTTGGTAGTTAATTAAATAATCCTTTTGAATGTATATGGATCCATGATCAAACTTTTGTTTTTAGTGGTGGTAATGAGAAATAAAGTCTAGGAAACTTTAATAACAAAAAAACTATTATGCAAAAAAGACATGACAGAGTCAAACTAATATTAAACTGATAAAACATAGATTTAGTATGTATAGGGCTGTAATATTTTTGGGACAGACTCTGAGATGTTACTTGATTGCCCTGATGTTGGTCACTTTTCTTGTTTCAGGTGGAGGGTATTATCCCACTCCACAGCCCCGTCAGAACGCTCGGCCACTTCTGCCAATAAGGGACTGCACATTGGAAATAAATAAAAAAAAGTTTGGTAGACAAAAGTATATAGCATATGTTCTGATGTTGTATTATTTAATAAAATACTGTACTTTATTTATTGGTGTCTTAGATTCTGTTCTTTTAATGGTACTCCTCAACTGCCTTCATTAAGGCAAGGTTAATTCCAGTGTTGGCATCTTTTTTAATATTTACACTTCAACTTGTGTTCCATACAGATTAAATTTCAAGACCCTAATGGCCAGGATATCACAATTGATGATATTCTTTTATACACACATTCATAAACACATGAACAGTTAATTCTTGTCACTTTACATTACTGGAATGAAATAATAAAAGAAAATCATTTCACAATCCAATAATTTCTTTTCTTTCTCCTTTTCTCACTCAGTGTAAAGGTGAATGTGTTCAGGTTGATGATATAAATGCTTTTCTGGCACCTGCTGCTGTCGTGCTCCCAATATACCTCAGGTTTCTGCTGTCATATTGAATTCTTATATTAGTTCTGACTTGATTCTTTTGCACGTTATTTAATGTTGTAATGTTTCTATGCACTTTCCTCTGCCTTAAAATTCAATTTTATCTCTTCTTGTCCTGCATTTTGTTTAGAAGGACACATGAAGCCCTCGGCCTCTCTGGCTCGTGTCTCACCATCTCTGCCTGTGCCAGAGCCTGAGCCAGAATCTGCCGCCAATCTCCAGGGTCTTCCTCTTGACAAAAGTGAAGACCTTATTTCTGACATGTCTTCACACAAGACTGCTATTCCATCAGCATTTACATGGGGTGACATTATAGATGTGGAGGACGCTGAGCCATCCGAACCCCCAGTTCCACCAGCGCTTGCATGGGGTTGCAGAATGATAAGCTGGAGATAAGCTGCAGAGGGTAGAGGCAAACAAGTAGCAGGCTGAGGAGATAAAATTGCATAAGGAGCAGGTTAGTATGGTAAAGGAGCACAAGGAGCAAGTCGAGAAGGTAAAGGAGGACAAGGAGCAGGTTGAGGAGACAGATGGGGATAAAAAGCAGGTAAAAGTCCAACAGAAGTTGCCTGCTAGGACCAAGAAGCTCCATGTACACGTCACGCCTCAGCAAGAACACCAAGGTAAAGCAGTAAAGTCTGTCTGCAGATCCAGGCCTGAGTGGACGTGTCTTTATGTCCATATATGTTCGCTTTAAAGGGTACAATGCTGTATGTGGCTTTTATGTAAGACACTGGATGTTGACTCTGCCCTATGTCTGTAGAGAGTCGAACTGTTTGTAAAGGACATGGATTACAGCATGGATAAAAAGCACCTACATAAAGAGTTCCAGCCAGCAGTACAAAGGTCACTTACAACTACTAATCCATGCATTTTATTCCTTCAAAACCAGTGTGCACTTGTAGTGCAAGGAGATGAGTGTGTAGAGGGATGTAACATATTTTCTAAAGTTGCTACCTGAAATTACATTTAACAAAGAAAAGGTACATGTTGACTATTGAAAGATGCAACACCACTACTCTGATAATAACATAACACAGCTGTTCTGTTTATATTTTGGTGTAAAGACAGAGCCAGGTTTTCATCATGGTTCGCCACATTAGTGAGCATGTAATGCTCATTCTTTGCCCTTTGTAATTCCTCGCTGTCCCCTACAGGTGAAGATGGAGAACGGCTGCTGCACAGGCTTTGGATTTGTGTGCTTCTCCTCTCCTGAGGAAGCCACAACGGCCATAAAGGAGACGAATGGGAAGATGTTGGGTAGCAGGCGCAGTATGTGGCTCTGTCTAAGTGCAGAGAGGAGCACAAGCCTTAGAAGTAGTAGGTATGCACACACTTAACTAACACACAGTTTATTACAATAGATCATATCAGCAGAACCTACAAATATTGCAGCACCCACACACATACACACATCCTCAACTTAAATTCATCCCTTTTAGTTTTTCAGTTAAAGTATAATCTTTTTTTTGGGGTAAGAATTCTCCAAATCCTGTCACAGTCCTTAAATGATCATGTTTTTCTATCACTGGTCCTCACCCAGGGTCTATCACACACACACACACACACACACACACAATAAAATTATACTTTTAAGGAAAAAATGGGTTGTGGAGATAGTAAATAGCCAGGCTTTATCAGACAGGTCATTGTTCCTGTGCATTCACAAAACCTCATTGTACTCACGCTGCATGGTAATCAGACACAGATTGAAACCAGGCTGTCAATCAAACCATGTAGTTTTTAGTGCAATATTAATCCCATTTTCTCCCCATTGTATCTGAAAGCGGTTTGACTTTTTTAAACCTCCTTTCACAAATTGCATTTGAGAAATCTTTGCTCTGACAAGTTCTTTTTAAAAGTTTTAACCATTATTGATTAGTCTATTTCCTTTAGAACACTGTTTTTCTCAGTGTTTCACTGAGAAAATGTGACCCAAAACCTAGGAAATTGAATTTTCACACTTTTTCTTTGCAATTAAATTCTCCATCTATCTGTCCTTTTTAGCTTAAATGTGTTTTTAGCATCATTAGCATCATGTTTCAAACACTATGAGTTCATTATCATACATACATGAACACATAGGGCATTCCGAGTTGTAGTCTCACATTACTTTTTCGAGTTTATAAGTTATAGTTAAGTTTTGATTGCTTTGTTGGGATTTCATCATCTGACACCACTTAGCTGAGTTCCATCATTGGCATCTGGTGAAAGATATTTTTCGATTCAGCATTCCTATTCTAAAATAATTACGTTTTTGGTTGCGTTTTTGTTCCTAGCAAAATACCGTTCCTCAAACTGGATCAGAGCCATGATAACAATGACAGCATGGACAGCTCCCAAGATATAAATATTTCCTGGATATAACATATGCACTCAAGGCAGAATAAAGCACAGGCACTCACAACTGGAGAGAAAAAACTCACACTGATCTGCCACAATGGATGGCGCAGCAATACAGAAACAAAATGGGTGCACATTCGAAAAGAAGGCAGAGATGCTATATAACCTCATGTCTTACTGCTGTAGAGATTCCATCACAATGCTGTGAGAAAGCTACCATGACTCAAGAGCATGACTACTGCATTTCTACTATAATATAAACTATATAATGCTATATAGTACATACACATAGTGTTCACTTTATTACGAACAACTGAACATTCAAGAAATTATCCAATAAGCCAATAATATGGCAGTCATCCAATGCATAAAGTCATGCAAATACAGGTCAAGAGTTTAGGATAATATTCACATCAAACATCAGAATGGAGAAAAAAATGTCATCTCAGCGACTGAGGCTTATCTGTAATGGGCTGGTTTGAGTATTTCTGAAATTGCTGATCTCCTGGGATTTTCTCTAGAGCTCTATAGCATTTAAACAGAATGGTGTTTGAACTAAACCCATCCAATAAGTAGTGATTGTGGGGGTGGAAATGCCTTGTTGATGAGAGGTCAAAGTAAAATGGCTAGACTGGGTTGAGCTGACAGGAAGACTAAAGAGTGGTAGGTATAACCATTCTTTTCAATGGTGGTGAGCATAAGATCGTCTCAGAAGGCACATCATGTTGAACCTTGGGATGGATGGGCTACAACAACAGAAGACCACATCAGGTTCCACTCCTGTCATCCAACAGCAGGAATCTAGCCTGGAAATTTGAAGATTGGCAAGAAAAATACCTAGTCTAGTTCGAATCTTATTTAGTATTTAGTACTATTAAATAAACCAATTCATTAAAAGCGTAAACGCTTTCTGCGTTTACATAAGTTACCTACTGATAAGCTACCCTGGCTTTGTGAATTTTTGCATTTGTGTGTGTGTGTGTGTGTGTGTGTGTGTGTGTGAAAGAGAGAGAGAGAGAGAGAGAGAGAGAGCACTGAAGGTTCAGAGAGACCTGAACCATCTTGTTGGCCATGCCCTCCAGAACTTAATTTTGAAAAACCAAAATAAATAAAACAATATAACTGGTCATGAAAAATACATATCTGGGAAAAAGCTGATCTGGCAGCATAGAATTGTAAGGCTAACGATTTATTCACCCAGTTCACAATCCTGATTCATAATGTACAGTATAAGTTTAGAATGCAGCACGTTTGTGCATGTTTGGCAGGATTTAGACTGACTAGCATCAACCCCTTCCATTTTCCACTGAATTTACATTGAATGAAATCTCATTAAATGTAGGTGGCATTTCTTTCACTTAGAAATTAAAATATTCAGTGAGTTGGGTTTGGAGAGTAGGTGTTATTAATCAAATCCTGCATTTAAGTCACCATAAGTATATTTCCAATATGCAAAATGTGAAGTTAATCTTCCAGATCCAGATTTTGAATCAGAGCTCCAGTACTGTCTCTGCGGTGGCTCTGCATGGAACCTTGAACACGCTTAGCTAGAGAAACATGTAAGGTTGGAGACATGGAGAGATTCTTTAATCAGGCTAAGGCTCCACTCTCACTGAATTGTGCTGAGGTTCTTAGAAACCTACTTATAGTAGCTTATATTGATCATATTTTGATACACGGATAGGGGCCATTCTTCACCAGGATCAGGGCTCCACCGCCAAAATGTACCGTGTTGCCTTCTTTTTGAAAAAACAAACAAAAAAAACACCCACATAAAGAAATTATGACATCAGCAAGCGAGAGTTGTTAAACTGGTGCTGGAGCAGTGCCGGGAAGGTGCAGAACACTTCACGTTCATATTGTACACCAACCACAAGAAGCAATGTGCTCCACTCCAAGGCTCTGTTTTTCCCAAGGTTTTTAAAAATGTCAAAGCCAATACTTTATCATGTATTCATCAATCCCCAAACCCAAAAATAAAGATCCCATATTCCCTGAATCCTTTTTTGTCTCCATGATTAGCTGGGACATTGTTAGGCAAATATCCCAGATCCTTCAAGATCACATCTCTCCTGCCAGAGTGTCCTCCAGATAGAGCTTATCTATTCTACAATCTCTATGACGATCTCTTAAGGTCCAAATTTCCTAGCCACCGGACTCCCAGGCATCAACAAAACCTGCTAAATATTGGTGGGAGTCCATGTTACATCCTCAACATCTATGGTCCCACTTAGCAATAGATATTTTCAGTGTTTTGCATAGCATGATGACCATTATAGTGAACATAGAATGGACTGGAACTATTATTCCAGAAGGTTTTCTGGTATTTTGTCAGAGGCCTCAGTTTCATCACAAGTCTGGTGAGAATTCGTAGAGAAAATGGGAGTATCAATGGGTTTAACATATAGATATCATCTCCAAGCTACTGGTCAAGTGGAAAGAGCAACAAAAGAAATTGGAAGGTTTCTCAAAACCTTCTGCACCAAACAACAAGAAGAATGCCCACCTTTCTTCCCATGGGCCATAAAATCTTTCAGCGATGTGGAATACAGTTCACACTATTCCAGCAGTCACACTATGTGTACTCGGTTATCATGAGAGGTACAGTATGCTCTGCACCCTGTTGGTTGTTCTTTGGTCATTCTTTATTTTTATCTGGGTGTCCTGTTTCCAGGTTTCAGAGTTGGATGTTGTCCCATGCTGGCCTTACTTCTGGGTTCCTGACTCATCATCTCCAGCCCACTGGCAGTTACCCTTTTGTCATTGTCACCACGACATTTAAGGGACTGACAGAGTCCATTAATTTGTGTTTTGTTACTTCTTGGTGTGTGACCATAAGCCTGTTGTTGACACTCTTGAGTTTTAGCCTGCCTCCCTTTGTTTCTGCTTGCTGAATGTGTATACACTCCATTTCTTGTAAATATTGCCTCCTTCTGTAAGTACTTCCCCATTTGTGTGTGTTGTCCAAATGACCAGGTGTTGGGTTGTCCACTGTTCTTTTTGTCTCTCTGTATTGTTAGATAGGGAGTTAGGGAAGTAAATTGTCTTTTGATTGTGTTTTTTCTTTGTTGTATAGGTAAGTTAGGATGTGGATTTTCAGTTAGCCTGGAGGGGTTTTTGTTATTTGATGCAATTTAGCGGTAACTGTGTAAATACTGTTTCCACAATATAGTTGCTGTAAATCGTAAGAAAGATGCCCAGGGTGTTTCTTTATAATCCTGACAATCACATTTTCCACTCACACTTTCTGTTATCATCCCGACCCTACACTCGAGTGTAGCAGGAAGCACGTAGACATCTGGATCAAGCAGTTCAGTAACACAAGGAATTCTCTGATAAACACCATTCTGAAACACCAGGAGATAAGGTCTGGCTGTCCACTAAGGACTTTCATCTGTTCAGAAACTGGCATCCAATGCACAAATGATATACACTTCAGTTACCGTGTCAGTGTCATTTGTCACTCAGTCATACCAGTCAAAACAGTGCCATCTCTGGGTCCCACGGGATCACTGACATACACAGTAAAGGCCATTCTCAATTCTCAGAGCCATAGCAGATGTCTTCAGTATCTCATTGCCAATACTGTCCTATGCACTTCTGCAATGACCTGTCAGCCAACTCCAATTCCCATGATCCCCAGCCAGTGAATGATATGACATGTTATCACAAGACCAAGCAAACACCTATTCCTGGTGCCAGATTACTCTCACATGTTCCCAAGACATGCACACACCTTTAAATTGTTGTTGTTCCTCTTTTGGCTGCTCCCGTTAAGTCTCGCTTGGGTCCGGCACTGAGAGCACACTGTTGCACACGCTCCCTGGCATGGAATTGACCCCTGGCTGCAGCAGTGAGAGTGTTATGGCCTAACCACTAGTCCTCCAGGGACCAAGCAGATCCCTTTAAATTACCCCTTTAAATTGTGAAGTCTCGCTCCGGGATTGTGCCTATGACATTATTGAATGTATTGTCTTGATGATCTGACGGCTGCTTTGTTTACTCTCTAGCCCTTTTGGTTTGCTTCGTAAAATTGTTTATGTTGATTTAAAAGTAAAATTGAAGCCTTTCAATGGAAAGGCTAAGGGCCCCTTATATGGAATTATACCTGATTTAAGCTTATTTTTGATTCTGATCCTGAGGCTTTGTTTCCTCTCAATTATATTGCAGAGTAAGATTACTTCTGCAGAGATAAGATTAATCTCACATTGGATGCTAATCTTATTGAGTTGTTAGACTTATAACACTCCCACAGTGAAGTGTGTTTGTCTCCGTGAGGAGAAGTATTAAGGACTTTAACTGTGTTGATGACAAGGTTAGAGATAGAGATTTTTGTTCTTGCATTATCTTGCACAAAAAATATGACATATGACAGTTCTATGATAATCTCTACCCTGTATGTATGAGAGAGAGTGTGTTCATATTTATAATTTACTGTTACTAATCTGACAGGAGGGAAAACACCCTGAATGGCACACCAGTCCATCGCAGAGCACCATGCACAAACCATTCACATGCTCATACACACCAAGGGGCAATTTAGCATAGCCAATCAACTTAACAACAGCTGAGAAGAAACTGGAATACACCACACAAATAACATGAACGTGCAAAACTTCAGTGGACCCCAGAACTGTACCAACCTCCTTCAATTATTTGCTTAATGGAAATAGTAGATTTCTAACCTAGAGTTATAAGATTAGATGCTTAAAGATAAATAAAGTAAATGGTTCAATGAAAGTAATTATCAGCCTATGAGTTTTTTAGGGTAAAATTAAAGCCTACTGCACAGGCTAGTGCACTCTCAGTGCCAGTCCCAAGCCTGGACAAAGGGAGAGGGTTGCTCAGGAAGGGTATCCGGCTGGAAACCTGTGCCAAATCAATATGCGGCCAATGCAAGGTGATCTGCTGTGGCAAACCCTAGCTGAAAGAACAACAACAAGTTTGGTAACTTTGATCATTTCAAACATTTATATTTAGAAAGAAGAAAACTATCTGTAAAGCTTTGAAGATAGTAGTAAAAAATGTCTAGAAATAAGTTTAATAATCTTATATTTGTTTTACAATAATTTCGCAATAAGAAAGGCTCCACAATATGCACAATATTTTCACTTCCTTTCACTTTTTTTTTTTTTTTGCAATGTATATATTACACGTTTTAGCGTGTGCCCCAGATCTGCTCCGAGAGGAGTGAAAGCCACAAATGAGCTGATCCTTGTCTGGCTGTCACTCTTTTGCTGTTCTCTCCCACAGTTGGCATTTGCATCGATACTGTATGACTAAATGTCATAATGCAGAAATACAAATCACTGGTCAATTAATAAAATAATTATTGAATAAGCTGTTGCTTTGTGTTACAGTGGTGCTTGAAAGGTTGTGAAGCCTTTAGAATTTTATATCTGCATAAATATGACCTAAAACATCATCAGATTTTCACACAAATCCTAATAGTAGATAAAGAGAACCCAATTAAACAAACAAGACAAAAATATTTTACTTGGTCATTTGTTTATTGAGGAAAATGATCCAATATTACATATCTATGAGTTTTAAGTGACAAACTTTCAAGTATGTTTTGTACATGACCGTCAGAGTGAAGAGAACCATTTTAAAACCTAATTCTGAACCAAAGAAAGTAGTTTTCATGGTTTAGAATAATATCACAATATTGTATTTTTAGTCAGACATATACCTTTTCCAATAACTGTCTCACTGTGTAATATTTTAACCAAAATCAAATTGTCAGGAATTGCATTTAGGATGCCATTATTGCTGCCAAAATCCTGTTCATTTGGAATTTGT
Source organism: Pangasianodon hypophthalmus (assembly GCF_027358585.1). Lineage (NCBI taxonomy): Eukaryota > Metazoa > Chordata > Actinopteri > Siluriformes > Pangasiidae > Pangasianodon > Pangasianodon hypophthalmus. Next base: position 7,023,784 of record NC_069731.1, on the reverse strand, counting down.
TTGCTTTTATCCTTTTTTTTTATTGGGTTAGTTGCAGTTAGTTTAGTTGCTTAGATCTATTAGGCTTTCTGAATTGGTGAACTTGTATTGAAGTGTGAGGCAAATAATATCTAGCTACTAGGCTAGCTACTGAATGCTAGCTTACAATTTACATACATATTTGCTTGCCGTATTTACCTGGACAGAAAATAAGTGTGCGGTGTCAATGTATCTTTCAAGCAAGAATATCAAGAGGACATAAAAGATTGCTAATGTGAGATGGGAGGAAGGGGGCGGGGCTTCCGGGGGGCAGGGCTTCCAGGGTGTCATTTAGTCCCGGAGAATTCAAAACACCTGTGCAACTGTCAATCATTTTAGATTCGCATGTCAATTGGCTCATCTGCTGTTTTTACAGGGGGATAAAAGAGGCGTATTTTTGAGCGATAACTAGCATTAGCGTAGTCTGATGTTAAAATGTGGCACTTCGATGCAAAATGCATAAAGGTTGGCACTTATTCTTTGGCACAGACCACATCCAGGACTCCTCATTTGTCATTTATCCTAGTGCAATATATGTAGAATAAACTGTAGGACATACAAGTTAGCAGGAACTAACTCGTCTCATGGATGTTCCAAACCAAATTTAAAATTAGAATCATTAGCAAACTATTGTGAGGTATGTATAAATGAATAAAACTCTTGCTCTCACTGGTAACTTTGGGGTAGTAATGGCTACATCACACCACCCCCCACGCCCCATCCCCATTGATTATTTTCCTATAACAGCACACCCTTAATTTTTCACTCCTTAATTAGCACTCTTCTGCCCCATTATGATATTATGTGAATGCACTTATGTGTTGCATATAGTTAAGTAAGCATAAAGTCATTAATCTGCTGGACTCGAAAGCGTGCCACATGTTAACCTTTAATGGGGCTGTCAACCCCATGAACTGCAGCTCTCATCTTTTATTGATTTTTTTCCCCACCAGTGGCAGTGTCATAAAATAGATGTGACCAGATCAGAGCTCTGTGAGTGTCTCCTCTGCAGCCATACATGGTAGTAAGGAATGTTTGATGATAACAAGCAGCGCTTGGAGAAATCCTCATATAAAATTGAAATATATCTTAAAGGAAGGAGTCATTCTCCACTGCTTTACTGCTTTAGCAGGAGGACTGTTTGTGGAGTTTAGTGAAAGTGATTGCTTGGGGAAACTTTGCATCTCCATGTCCACTCCTGCACTGAGCATAGACGGACAGGCTGTCACAGTATGGGCAAATCATTTTACAAGTGGGGAACTTGGCAGGAGGTTGATCAGATTTGATCAGATTTCAGCACATACTAATAGCTCATACTGGGTAAGTTTAGAAAGAAAGTGTGCCACGGATTTAAAACTGGTCTGGGGTTTACATTTAAATTTGCATCTTAAAAACCCTGAACTGAAATATCACACAGTTGCATGGCAGGGCACTATGTTCACACACACACACACACACACACACATCCCATACTCATTCTCATAGAAGGGCAACAGCGAATCCATCTACAAGTATAGTTTTTGGAGGTAAAAACCCAGAGGAAACACATGCACACCTAAGGAGAATGTGAAACTCCAAACAGTGCTTGTAGTAGAGAGAGCAGTCTTAAATAAAAAAATAAGTATATACACTTAAATCAGTCTTACCCCAAAAACCTGCCTCACTAAGATAGTTATCACAATAATGTTAAGTGCATTTTTATTCTAACAGATTTATATGTATTCATTTTCCACATTTGCCACATTGTGGGATCCAACTCTATCATTTAGCATATTTCTAACATATAAAATGTCTCTGGCGAAGGCTATCAGGAAAATCCTGTGCCTAGTACTCCAAAAGACCAGTACTACTTTAATATTGATAGAGATGCTCTGCAAATATTATAAGAATTTAATTAAAATGTGTTGGCTACAAAGGTGTCCCATGCCGCTGCCTTTTACACAGTTCAGAAAGAAACATACCATCAGTCGCTATGCCTCTCTTTCTCAAACCCACAAATAACTGTAGCGCTATCTGCAGTTACAGGTGATCTGTGATGACATGACTGTAAGCTTTTCCGTCAGCTTGGTCTCTCCACAGGTGGGCACCATGGCAGAAGCTCTAACAGAGCCTTGGAGAAGTCAGAAAATAAGCCAGAGCTAAATATGTGTGTTGTAAGTGTTTTGATGATGGCGGTTTAGAAGAGAACCAAAAATCTCACATAGGTCTTCAAGCGGTTTGAGATCTGATGGAAATAATATAATAATGAATTAATTAAGGATGACAACTGGTGGCTAAGCCATAAATACATCTAACAACAGAATTTTTGCAAGCAAGTCAGTTTTTGATGGCATAATTAAGTTTTAATCATTTAGCTAGCTTTCTTGGGAGATTTCCTGATAGCTGGGTCAACAAACAGCTAGCACAAAGGTTATAATGTAGCCTACATGCTGTAATGATGGTTTATCTAATTGGGATGCTTGATCTGGCAGTACCTCTAGCATGCAGAATATAAAGCTAACACTTTCACACAGGTATACTGATTCTTTATAAAGGCATCTGGGTAACATAATGGCAATAAAGGAAGACCCCTTGCATTTTCTTCTCTAGGGCCCCCATAGTCCCTAGAACCACCTCTGATAAGTACTGTTAAGTTGGCAGAAAAAGTTTACAGTAAAGCACAGTGTCTCACCCCTGAGGTTCAACATAAACATTTTACTTTTCTTTTGATTTATATGAGAGTGTGTGTTGTATGTGTGAGGTCAAATAATAAAGTGTGATTTTTTGGCCTCTGCTTGTTGAGCTATGGTCTGTTTGGCCCCTTAGAGACGAAGCAGAAATGCACTTAGACCTTTCGCTTTATTGCTCACTCTCAATTTATCCTTCTCAGTACTTCCTCTCACTACTTCATTTCTCTCCCTCGTTTTATAAACTTGTCTTGTTTACTTATAGTTTACTTCTTTTCCTTCTCAAACTGTCTTCCCCAAAGTCCAAGTCATTTCTTACGGTAAAGGGTTTTCCAAAGTCTATATGGGAGAATAGGGATTTATGTTCAGTTAAGTGTGTGTGTGTGTGTGCACAGTTTCTTTGGCCCTGGTCTGATTTAAGCCCCTATCCAGTGACCTTCACTGCTCACAATCACTCCTCCAAAAATCAATAGTGCTACAGTCTGCACTGATACACAGCAAGGCAGCATTGCAATGCTCTTTATTGGTGTGCAAAAAAGTGATTGTTCATCCTCTTCTTCAACTTTGTTAAAAGGTCTTTTAGAAAGCAATTTTGAACCGCTAACTAAAAAATCATTGTTCAATCTATCTTTCTGATATTCTGCCATGACACCTAGATGTTTATTTCTTAGCCCTTTTTTATGTTTAATATTTTTCCATTGGGTAACTGGGAAAAAAATGCATAATGAGTATTCGTGTACAGATTTTCTGAAAAGAAATAAGTGAATAACAGCAACGTTTGTCTCTTTTGATTGACTTTCTTTTACATCAGTAAACAAACAAGCAACGGTGACACAACAGTGACACAATGTACACTGACTAATATTACAATAATAATGATATACATACAGTTACTGACTGTAGCCCATATGCTGTTATGCACACTTTGTCAGCATCCAGCATCAGCACCAGACGGTCTACAGTGCACCTACAGTTGAGTACATTTATATTTCTGTGTTTGATAAAACTTGTAACTCAGAATTTCAACTAGGAAAAAACAAAGAAAATGCCCTCTCACCTTGTAAATCAGAGAGTTGAAAAGGTTCAGGATATTACATCATATCAGCATGGCTGCTCACGCCACCAACATTAAGTACCACTTCACTACTTTAAATGGGTTAATAATCAATCAACATAGACACATTAGTTGGTTAAATCTATAACACTGAACATACAATTCACTATTTTGTAAAGGGACACACCCCTATTTAACATCAAAATTTAACATCTTGCAATTCTGTTGTTTTTCCCAACCAGAAAGCAAGGGGTGTGTAAACTTTTGCACTCAGATGTACGTGATTGTAGGCAACAGTATGGAATGTAATCTAGTGTAAATTTAAATGTGACATGTTCTTTGAGTGTAGTCTCCTGGACCCTAATGTAAAAATCTTGTTGCAAATGTATGGAAATGTGTGAAACATTTTTAGACAGTTATATTTGAAGAATCTTCAATTAGTCTCAGGTGATTAGAAGTTGTCAGGTCAGTGGAGTCCCACTGTGAAGAAGCATTGCTTTCAGCATTTCTTCATGTCCACACCTGTATTCTGCGAGTGACATTCTGCCTTTACACAAACCAATTTGTGTTATAATTAGAGTAAAAAAGCAGGTTGATCTCTTTCTTTGTCATTTTCATAAAAAATCGAACAAAATCATTCCGTCATTAAAATTCCTAATCCAGAAATCATACGCAAGAAATGTCACCTAGATGGATTTGTTGTGAAAGGTCTTCCACAAATTTAGTGTAAATCTACAAAGGCTATATTCATAAAATGCATGCATATAATTAATTCCTTATCAATATATTTAGATGCATGTATACTATGTTATTACATAAAAATCATTGTGATTTAAAATTTCATTGACTTGGTGAAAGTTTCTGTAAAGAGATTTATATTTAACATTTATAGAGGGAGTTTCTAGTGTCAGCATTTTGTAATGATTAGTAAGTTTTCCACCATGGGAGAGTCTTCAGGATAGAGGTCTGTTCCAGTTTTCTGTTAACAAGCTGACATTTTATCTTATAGCACAGCTGAATTCTTGAATCAGAAGGCATTCATTTTCTATAAAAGCACATCTCTGACAGTAGTTCTGGCTGTAACATAAATGATAGGGTTATATTTATGCAATTATTCTCATACTTCATTCTTCATATAGAAACAGCTTATTCGCAGACTTGTAGAGAGGACATGCTATATAATCTAGATTAATAATAAATGGCTTAATTATTATTTAAAAAAGAAAAAAAAACATGTTGACATGGTGAGCTTTTCTTTAAGGAGATTTATATTTAACATTTCTGGAATGAGTCTCCAGTGTCAGTGTAATGGTCAGTAAGTTTTCTGCCATTGGAGACTCTTCAGGACAGCACTTTCTGGTTTCTTGGTAATATGAAAAGCTGTGTTTTTTTTTGTCTTATTGACTTCAAGAGAGAGAAAAAGGGAGGCTGGTGAGGGAACGATTGTTTCTAGCTGTTAACAAACTTGTCTCGTGGACCTTCTAAACAGAAGAGAGGCGGATGAAGTGATGCACCCATCATGCCTAGTGCCTACCGTACAAGCCTGTGGGGGAAGGGCTATGATCTGGGGTTGCTGCAGTTGGTCAGGTCTAGGTTCAGCAACGTTATGTGTCCAAAGAATGAGGTCAGCTGACTACCTGAATATACTGAATGACCAGGTTATTCCATCAATGGATTTTTTTCTTCGCTGATGGCACGGCTATATTCCAAGATGACAATGCCAGGATTCATCGGGCTCAAATTGTGAAAGAGTGGTTCAGGGAGCAGGAGACATCATTTTCACACGTGGATTGCCAACTACAGAGTCCTGACCTTAACCCCATTGAGAATCTTTGGGAAGTGCTGGAGAAGACTTTGCGCAGCAGTCCGACTCTCCCATCATCAATACAAGATCTTGGCGAAAAATTAAAGCAACTCTGGACGGGAATAAATGTTGTGACGTTGCAGAAGCTTATCGAAAAGATGCCACGGTGAAAGTGTGCCGTAATCAAAGCTAAAGGTTAGAGTGCGTGAAAATGTGGATGGTTTATGTTAGTGGCAAGTCACATGGAGCTTGCTGAAACTTCTGCTGAAATTTGCTCTGACATTTAATTTAAATTTTCATGAGCATCTAGAGTTACTTCACATGAACCTATTTTGATTTCTGTATCCCGTGGCTCGGAAATCATTAAGAACAGCAGCACATTTACTCACTAATATGCACAGGGAATGTGTCAGCTTCCTCTTGCCTCATGTGTTCATGAAGATTGGTGACAGAATTATGTCAGATCCCCCAATACACACACACACACACACACACACACACGCCCCTTCCTGTCTCATATGTGACAGATTGAGAGCAGTTTCTGAGCATGCGAACTTTACTTCTGTCCACGAGAGTCAGGAAGCTGCAAATGATTTTCAATAGCGTTTTCACGTCTACAGGGTTTCTAGTGTAAAAGGTGGGAAATACACACACACACGCGCGCACACACACACAAAATCCCACCCAACAAAACAATACAGAATCACACAAACACACTTACATCTCTCAAGCTGTGCATTTAGTCAGTTAATGATCAAATATTAAAGTGAGTTATATTTGATATATGAATGCAATAAAATGTCTTTCATTCTCATAATAATTACTTTTTTTTCTAAATGTGAGACATTGACAAGCATTCTAATTCTTTACCCAGACACGTTTCTTTAAGAATTAATGTCTGAAATGGAACAGTCAGGCTTTTTTCCTTGAAATTCTAATTTTGTAATATTTTTCCAGAGTAATTGATAGTGAGATAATAATGACATTAAGGGGAATTAGACTATTATGTGGTGTAGGACCAGGATAAGGATACCACTGAGCCTGGAACAACCACTAACTGGACAGCAACATCCTTAGCACTAGTGATAAGCATCAAAATAAATGTAAATGCACACATTCCTCGGGCGGAGCAGTGCATGAGTACCCCCTGTTGGAAGTAACGAGTGCCTTAATCCACTCTCCTGCTTTCTTTTCATTGGAAGAAGAGGAGAAGAGGAGAAGAGGCAGGTGATGGATGAGCTCTAAAGTGGCAATACTTCGTACTAACATATCTTTCTGTTGTTCACTAAAGATTTGCCTCAGGAAAGAGGGTACTAAGACAACAACTACTCCAAGTCCTGAGCCACATCTTTTGATTTTTTTCAGAGCACAATGAATACAAATATTTCTCCCTTCACCATTACAAACAGCATGCCATGATTCACTGACTGCACTTTAATTTGCACTTTAAATTAAATAACCCACGTTCTTCTGGGGTTTAACTGCGTTTCAAAGTCTGGGTGTTTTGTGTTTGCAAGTGTTTACCACATCCTGGAAGATACTCAATGAACAAAACCTATTAACATATAGATATGTATATATATATATATATATATATATATATATATATATATATATATATATATATATATATATATATATATATATATGTATGTATGTATATATATGTATGTATGTGTGTGTGAGTGTGTATATATATATATATATATATATATATATATATATAATTTATACCAGACACAAATTTAGCTTAATAGCAGTCAAAATACCCAAAAATGCACACATCATTGTTCTGACTAGTTGTGCAAGAGTTACGTGCATGGGTAGAGTTTGAGACATGTCTCAATTAAGCACAATTCTGACCTTTATTTTAAGCCCAGTTTTCCTGCATTATTGCAGCATTATGTTCAGCACCACTCTCTGACAGTTTTGCAGTTTGATAGAACCACAGTACTATGCCATGCTGAAATTTACAATACAATACAGTGCAATACAAATTTAGGTATATATATTTATAAAATAGGTATATATTTATTTTATTTTATTGTTTCTTTCTTTCTTTCTTTCTTTTTGAGAGCAATTGTAACATGGCAAAGCAATTTCCCCTGGGATTAATAAAGTTCTTTGAATCTTGAATTTATGTTTTCAGTCGTAAATTTTATGTTTTCAGTCGTAAATGCACAAAAAACTAAACTGCACAAAAAACAAAACAAAACAAACAAAAAAAAACAACTATAAAATGTGATTTGATTCCAACAATAAATACATAAATGTGGTACTAATAATTAATCAAAACTAACATCCATGGAAAGGTTGCATGGTCAGCTTATCCTTTTCACTGTGTTTCTTTAAAGGAAATCACAGGCATCACATTTTAAAAAAAAACATCAGCAGTTTTTTATTAATTACCCAACACAAACTAGGCAGTTGAATGTACAGAGCACATATTACAATTTCCTAACCTCATTTTAGCAACTCGTGGCTACATTTAGTTGTGCTAACAGTTAAAACATAAATAAATAAAAAAGCTATTTCCATCTTCAGTCTGTACTTTCCATTTTCTATTTTCTTTCCCATGATTGTTTGCATGGTCTGAAAGGAAGTGTGGTCTAGGTGCTATTGAAGATCGCCATCTTGGATGTGTCTACTCAAGCATGAACTCCACATAGGTCAATTTAATAATCTGAACAGAATGCCCAGAAAATCAACTTCATCACCTGTGTAAATTGACTCTGAATATGGACAGAAAGGACAGAAAATGGCTATGTCTGGTGCTGATCTTGCTTGAGGACTGGACTTGAGGTATAAGTTGCCACTTTTATGGGGCAAACAGAATCACTGCAAAAATGACATCAAGAGAAACATTCTTGAATATGATCAAATTTATCTAGTATTTCCTATTATAAGGTTACGCTAAACCAAATATAAGATTTTTAAAACCTATTACTAGGTTTTTTTTATTTCATACTTGAAGTAACCATGTTCTATTGGCAGATTTTTTTTAAAGCATCCATGGATAGAAAGAAGCAAAATTATCTGCCAATATAAAAAGACAATTTAAAGACTGAAATATTAAAAAAAAACTGTCTAGAAATAGGTTTAAAAATCTTATATTTGTTTTATTGTCATCTTATAAGTAATGCAAAATAAATTCGACTATATTGCAGATGTTTTCAATTGTTAATATGTAATTTTTTGGTAGATGGTCTGGTGTCCCAATTCACAAAAGGAGGTGAGAGAAGAAAAATCTTGCAACTTCAGGGGCATGAACTCCATGCAGCTGAATAGCTCGCTTATGAAATTAACTTAAGTAGCACATGCAGTTACTTAAGGCTTAAGGCTATTCTGAATATATAACTTTTCCTGTGTAAATATTAACAAAACTTTGGAATTAAGTTGCCAAATCTGAATATGGAAGATTATCACTAATAATCAAATTTGCAACAGATTTTGTAAACAGGAGTTCTTTCATTTTAATTAAAAAGGAGTTAAAAGGAGGTAGAAAAGTAAGTCCTATGACTGAGGGTATACTTTTGTGACCAAAAATGTTTTTTTTTTTTTTTTTTTGGTTAATTAACCTTAGTGTCCCAATAAAAAAAAAAAAAAAAAATGTTGAATGTTAGACATATTGTGTAAATGAAATGGAAAAGTTCAGAGGGGGTGAATACTTATGCAAAATATTGCACTACAAGCTGGAACTTACATTCGCTCATTATTTTTACTTCCTTGTTTCACAAACTTTAAATAATTATATATTAAACAGCTAAATTAGTTGTTCTGTCCTGTAAATGTGTTCATCTGTTTAATCACAATGTTTATCAGTAAAGCCAATAAATGATACCAGGGTTTTTTTTTTGTTGTTGTTGTTTTTGCTTCCACTTTTTTCCATCTTCTTCTTCCATCCTGTGGCCTTTTGTTGTTATTAGAGTTTGCGTCCCTCTGAAGGCACTTTTTCTAGTCTCTTTTTCTAATTTATTTTTCCCTCTTCTGTTCTTGCCTGTCTCTCACCTTCTCACTGTATGATCTGTCATGCTCTGTCCTTTGCTCCTTCGCCCTCATTCTGCCTCCTGTCTTTTGTTCTGAGGGAGAACTAAAGGATTTGCTACATTTTTGTCCTTCAGCTGCTCAAAAAGAACACACACACACACACACACACACACACACACACACACACTGTTCATTCCCTCTTTATAGTCCTAGGTTTTTTTTTCTTTCAGCATTTTAAATAACATATGACTGGAATGTCTCCTTTGAAGCACAGACCTTCATTAGTTATGGGTGTTATTATGTCTGATATGAAAGAATTGGTTTTGCGAAAGAAATTCTGTGAAAGAATACAGTCTGATTTTTCCCTTACTCTCGTCCACACCAGTACTTTCTGAAACATTACCTGCTTGGTTACACTTTACAAATATTTCTTAGGAAATGCTAAGCCTTAAAGTAAGTACTTTAAAACAAAGCATTTTTACATTTACATATCAGTTTCAATATCAGTTTAGTATCATGTTAAAATAATGCTTTATCTTTATCTTCAGGCTTTATTCTCAACTTAATAGTGAGCGTAAAACTTAATAGTGAATAGTCATATATGAATCTTGTTTGCATAAGAATAAAATAAATGTTTACATACTGTACATCCAGGCTAAAACAGTCTGCAAATACACCATTCACATCTAAATGTAATTAACTGAGTGCTAACCCTAACTCAAATAAATTGCCTTTGATTCTTTTCAGTTTCCCAAGAATTAATAAATATCATTGTATTAATTAAAAACTATAGTATTTTTAAATATATTTTATGTATATTTTCCCTATTATAGCTAATATCTAGGGAACTAAATTTGTCATATTCAAAAATATCCATTCTATGTAATTTCAGTCCTGTAAAGAAGTAGTCATTAAATGAGTTTAAAAAAAAAATACTAGAATTATTTCTGGAATACTGATGAACAAATATGATTTTTATTTATACTTAAATATAAATACAAATAGTTTCTACATAAATTAAGCTTGTAATACATTAAAATACATGAAATAGCTTGTATCTGGATTATAAATTAAATTGTTAAATCTCTAGGTAAACATGCTATACATACTCTATTACTAAACTAAATTCTGGAATAGTGATGAATAAAATTGCATTTTTTCCCCCTACATAGATTATACCAATGTAAATATCAAAACAATTAGTTTGTACATAAATTAAGCCCATATTAAAATATGTATCTGGATTGAAACTGAATTGCAAAGAATTGCATATCCAGCAGGTGAACATGCTACATTTAGCATAAACACTCACACAGGGCTGCTTGAAAATTGCCAACAATAAGTACTGTATAAATTCATGTCTAGACAAAACTAGCTCACTTTTTACAAGGTTAATGTATATATGAATATTGTCTAAAATGGCATTTTCTGAATATTATAGTGTCTGGCATTGACAGTAACAACAGAATTTCTTCAGGTTGACTTCTATCAATGCTTCATTCTAACAGCCGCATAAACTTTACAGCCGGCGTTATAAATCCTACATCTTTAATATGGAGTCAGTTATGAATAGTTGAAACAGTTTGTTCAGAGGATCATATTAACACTAACTTTGAATACTTCGAGAAAAGAACTTAGCATAGCAGCATAAAATATGTAAACAAGGTGTGAAAAAGCCCTGCTTCTGGATTTTTGGCTATATTTAGACCAATAAATATTTGGTTACATTTGGTAACTTCACCAGTCACAGTGGGTAAAATTGCCATCTCACAACTCCAACGTCTCCGGTTCGATCCTGAGCGCAGTTTTGTGTCTGCACTTCCTATGGCCATCTGGATTTCCTCCCACATCCCAAACACATAGCTGGAATGATTACTTTAAATTGCACCTAGCAGGAGCAGGGAGTAGAATTGTCCAGAGGGTACTTGCCCTTGGAAGCAAGAACAATGTGGTTGAAGCAATTCCTTAAGGGTTTCCTTTAACCTATATCTACTGTATATACATAAGGGTCATTTAGCCCTTGTAGCTCTTAAAAATTAAACTTTTTAAAATCATTTTTCAACATTGAATCTCCGAAAACATGCATTCAACCATTTTAACCATCTCAGGCAACAATATCTCATGTTTTACAAGGTTTCTTTGCTGTAAATGGTTGCATTTTAGTACCACCATTGAAAATAATGGGGTTGAGTTGTTTTTACCTAGAATTAGCAAATACGCAAAACTGTGGTCAACTAGCATCCATGCTAACAGTAGGCTAATGGCATGAACATTTACTTAAAATGTATTTTTAATGAAAAATATTAAAACGTAAAAAGTACTTTTACTTTCTTTTTTTTTTTTTTTTTTGTATTTTTAATGAAACATGTACATGTACTTACTGTATAATTTGGGTAAGAGCATTGTATTTCCAAAGTGACCTCATCAGTCATTGAGGCATGTCACTGAAAATAAAAAAAAGAAGCAAGAGAAAACTTCATTTTCTTCTCATGATCATCAAGAAATTCGGACTTCCTTTTAAACATGTGATTTGTGGAACATTCCAAATATTTCAGATAAGTGAATGTGTTGAGACATTAGTAAAATGTAAATAATAATAATAATAATAATAATAATAATAATACTAACCCATTATACAATGTTTTAAGGATGAAATGCTATATGGATTCACACATTAATGCAAAAATAATATAATTTTTGAATATGATTGTTTCTATTGATCTCATTTCAATGTAAAGTTAAGTTTTAATAGGCTGGGTACTGTAAGTCCATCGCCTCTCAACTACTGTCTCAACTTCGTTTTCCACTTCTCTTTCTTCTTGCCCCATCCCTTTCCCCTCCATAACCTCTATATTTCTTGCTGATTCTTGCATCTCCAAGGTTTGTCTTCCCATTTTCTTTCCATCTTTCTTTATCTATGGCTCCAGCAAAGTTCAAATTCCACTTCAGCTGTTATTCATCATTGATTTTCTGCCTCCTATTCCATGGCTAGAGTTTCCTGAGTTCCTCTCAAGATGCTCTTTCACTCTTTGATGTCGCTTTCGCTTTCTCAGCATATAAATGAAAATGTAAGAATATCTGTTGTTGATTTTGATTTTGATATTGATTTTGTAAGAGTGACAGCAAAGTGCACTTGAAACAAAACATAGACGATGACTTTGTGCAGATGGAAATCTAATATTTAATCTCCTGATCTTTGTACCAACAGAGACATCTTCAACCAATCAAAGCATTATCATTTTACTCTCATTTATGTTAATGTACAGTTGTGTAGTTTACAGTCATATTGTTGCGATGGTGATTTCATTTGCTTAAAGGGCTTTACTGGTAATGCAATTTTTTCAGTGCCTTTCTTGCAGGATAATTACAATGTAATAAATATTGCAATGTATTAAGATGCTAATTGCAACATGTAATTTCATGTATGTAGCTACACACCCAAAGTAGCTACACACCCATTTGAGACATACTGATTTAAGAAATAAAATGTCTTATACTTCATTATAGTCAAAATATTCAACTGATTCAACTGACTCAGAAGTAATGTATCCTGCATTAAGTAAAGAATAAAACACTTGTGGAAAATAATCAACAATGGGGTGGTGTGATGTGGCTATCCTGAAGTCCTATAACAGCATGCCACAAACTGATTTGTTCCTTGGAAAAGCAATTTAGTAATGAGCACAATATTTAATTTATTAACTGATAACACGTTATGCATTTTTAACAATTATAATTACATTCAATGCTGTGGAACGTCCACGAAACAAGTTAATCCCCGTCATCACTTATGTTAGAACGGCTATAAACAGTTGTTCCTTCTCCAACCGTTTTTGTCTCTTGAAAAAAAAAAAGATTGTAATAAAAAATATTTTAAAAAATTTTAAAAAATTTTAAAAAGACAAAAGAAATCAAAAAAAGAATGTCATGTTACTGAAAAATCATAAAGTGTTCTCTCATGATGGAAAACGTATGAGAGAACTTCAAAAAGTGCACTGAAACTGGAGACTCCTTTCATAAAATTTCAGTGATTACATGCTTTTTGGTGTAAATACCAACACATTTTTCAAATTCAACTTTTATTTTATTTCATATCATATCATAGCACAATCATACACAGTATGACGTGCAGTGAAATGCTTTTTCCCACTGTCCATGACATAAAAAGAGAATTTACTTGTATACAGGTAGGTATATATATATATATACTGTGTATATATATATATATATATATATATATATATATATATGTATAGGGATATAAAAGTTAGGTGGCAGCAACAGTATGGTCTATATCTGGAATGAATATTGAAAAAATATTGAAAAAAATTATGATTTATGATTAGCCTTAGATTATGTGGAGCATTTGCCGTACAAATCTATATATATATATATATATATATATATATATATATATATCGATATAAACCTGCAACTGAATTACACACAGCACTATTGTCAGAGCTAATGTTATAGAAAATGAATCAACACTTTCTGACAAGTCAGATTCAGTAATTCAACAGCGCCATGGTATAAAAATCTTTTAGCATATGTTTATGCCACTCCGAAACAGTACATCTGTGATTTTATTATGAATAACTACATTATAACAAGTACAATTTTAATTTTCCTTATCATAGTATATATCGTAATACCAGTATATCGTATCCCTTATACCAAATATGAGGTATTTTTTATTTGTCTCAGAGATAGAATGTAATATATAAGTGCAGCTTGATTTAGAGGGCGAGGGAGTGAGTGTGTGCACCATGTTCCGATATAAACGGCTATCTGTCACCTGGACATTAAGGTCACTTGTGGATCAGGCTACTCTAGCCCAGCAGTCCATCAGAGAAGGAGAACGTGAGACAAAAAAGGGTAATGTTGAAAGAGAAGGAGAGACAAAACCAAAGTGATAAAGACTTGGAGAAGGTGATTTAAGTGGGATACGAGGCAGGAGCAAGTCCTTGATTATAATCTGACTGATCGAAGCAAAGAGCAGAGAGAGAGAGCAAGACAGAGAGAGTGAGAGAGAGAGAGAGAGAGAGAGAGAGAGAGAAACAGACACAGTGGAAGATCATTTCATTCCGTAATATCTTGTGTCTGTTGGGAGGGGGAGAGACAAGCTTCAGAGAATAGGTTGACGATTTAGCCAACCACATCGACGTGTCCATGAAACAGAAATTAAATCTATCAAAGTGATGCAATGGCAGAGAAAGTCTAGCTGGTGTTGGCTATGGATTTGTTGCCAGTTGAGAACAATAATGGAAATAACTAGGAACAGGCCAACAGAACCAGTTTTAAATTTTACTCATCTGTCAGTGTGGCTCAAATGGGTTATGTTGGACTTGGTACGGATTAGTAAATAAAAACTAACAGTATCTGCATTTATTATCTATATATGTACCTTTATCTGATTAGGGCTCTAAACATCTTTATCTTTATCTGTATTCAGATTTAAACCCAAAGTGGGCATTACCTAAACACCCAGAAAAAACCCAGAGGCCATACCATTGCGCAACATTTCTGTTGTGTCCAATAGAATCCCAGTCCTGATGTACACCTCCATTTTCAAACAGATGCCCTGTGTTGAAAACCAGCTCACACTGTAAAAAAATAAAAAGTTGAGTAAACTTAAAAAAATAAGGCAACCAGCTGCAAAGCATTTTTGAGTTTACTCAACGTCAGTGGTCGAAGTTCACTAAACTTATTTGATTAAGGTAATTATACCTTCCTCAGTAAGTTCACCTAACAACCAGTCCAACTCAAAGAAACGAGTAAGCACAACTTCAGAGGTCCTGATGTTCAGTAAACTCAAAAAAGCTTTTGTTTTTTTTAAGTTAACTCAACTTTTTATTTTTTACAGTGTATGAAGATCGCTAACTCGCTGTCTGTGCTCATTTGAAAATATAACCACGTGCTATAGAATGAGTTTAATCTTTTAAGAACATATCATTGCACTTTATAATCTAGGTGTGCAGTTTATTTAGCTTAATTTCAATAATAACGTTAAAAGAAAACTTACCTCGACCAGATGACGAAATCCACTCTATTCGTCAGTGTGATTGGAGAGGGAAACCCCGTGCAAGTTACCGGGACGACAGACCGCGCGTGCTCAATAACAGGAAGTTAAACGGTCGAATTAAGAAATCAAAATATTAGGTTTTCTCAACTTAATTGTTTATATTCAGTGGACAAAGTAGTAATCAACATGCAGTTAAATAGTTTTTATAAGTAAACTCAAAAATTTGTCCACTTGACTTACAGTTTTAAATTGAGCTAACAATTTGCAAGTTGGATTTTTTACAGTGCATGCTATTTTGATGTTGGGTTTAAATTGTACAATGCAGAAAAAAATATTGTATTTTGTACATTGATTACCATAAAACCATAATGCAAGCAGTGCTAATGCTAAAGCAGCATGGTGACCAGGTCTTGGGTAAAACTGGACTTACTAAGGAGAGCTGAATTAGGAGCTGAATTAGTTTTTTAGCTTGTATGTGTTAGAGGTTATGCATGCGCAGTTGTTAAAAATTAACATGAAATTAACATAAAATGATTAGATTGCCACTGCTTTTAGAAAAAATACTGTAGCCATTTAATGGCATCTTTTTAAAATGAGAAAGTGCAGAAAATTGTGTTATTGGCTTGTATGGTTATTATAGAGGGAATTGTGATACTGCGTTACTCTTATTTCAGAAACAGTCACTGCCCTGCTGACACACACAGCATTTTGAAATGTTGGTTGCAGGCAGCAGGTTACCACACATTATAATTTGTACATAAAATACTGTATATGTAAGTGGCAGTGCACCCATCTGTTTACCAAAAATAAATTTGTATAGGGTTTATAGTAATTACATTCTATCTAGGGTCTATGTATGTGTAAACATGCATTTATCTATAGAGCTAGTAGATGTGTAAGAATTACAGGACTGTCCATATGTACCCCAAAAGTAATTAAACAAACTAACGTAATCATGAATTAAATTGTCATTTTTAATACTTGGTTGCGTGTTTTGCAGTCATTGAATGCCTTAAGTCTGGAACCCAGAGACTTCACCAGACTGGGTTTCTTCCCTGGTGGTGCTCTGACAGGTCTTCCCTGCAGCTATCTTCAGTTCCTGCTTGTTCTTGGGGCATTGTGCCTTCAGGTTTGCCTTCAGCAAGTGAAATGCATGCTCAGTTGGATTCAGGTCAGGTGATTGACTTGGCCATTGCAGACTATTCCACTTATTTTCCTTAAAAAAATGGCTTGGGTTGCTTTTGAAGTATGCTTCGGGTCATTGTCCATCTGCAATGCAAAGCGTTTGGCGGAATCTAATCTTACCAGTGGTTAACACCTTGTGGTAAACCGTCTGTATTTAATCTGGTGAAAACTTCTCTTGATTGTTGACTTTGACACAGATACACCCACCTCCTGACTGTTGTGAAGGGCTTTTTCTTCACCAGGGAAGGAATTCTTCTGTCTTCTACAGCATTTGTTTTCCATGGTGTTTTGAGCTTTTTGGTGTTCCTGAGCTCACCAGTACATTCTTTCTTTTTTTTAAGAATGTACCAGATAGATTTGACCACATCTAATAATAATGCTATCTCTCTAATGGGTTTGTTTTTCAGCCTTATGAAGAGAAAAATAAGCCAAAGGTAAAGCATCTGGGATTCCCAGGAAAAAGTGGACACTTTCAGACTTTCTCATTTTTTACACAAGATTTTTTTTCCACTGTATCAGTATCTGTAACATTGGCGTTGGACTGAATAAATGGTATCACCCATTCATAACGCACACACACACACACACACACACATTTGAATTCATGGTATGTTGAACTTATGAGAGGAGAATTAACAGCAGCTCTAAATTCTTCATCAGTTCTGAACATTTGCTTTAGGGTGTTTGTGCAGGCACATTTGTCTTTTCAGCATGCTACATTACCTACAAATATTTGCTCTTTTAGTGTGGACTGGCCTATTAATTTGTGCACTGGACTTTTGCTGATTTATATAAAGACTCTCAACAGGTGTGAGTCTTTCTTTCTCTCCGGCTAGCAGATATTGACTTTGCTTATTCATTTAGCACTAAACAGATCAAAGGGACATTTAGCTGAGCAGCTGAGCACCTGAGGGTCTGCAGGACCTGCAGCCTCATGCCCAAGGACCCGAATCACAGCTCTGCCAATATTCAGTATAACCACACCCTTGCTCATGCAAAATTGCCTAAGTGTGGCACACAACCGCTATACAGCACCAGCCAACAAATTAGCACAAGAAGCCTGGGGACAACAGCAAAAATGCAAGAAAAACAAACCTCTTCTTACAATTCCTTATGCTTATCTGTCTCTACTAACTTACCTTGAAAGAAACCCAACCAACTTTTCTCTTGGTTCATAAATAAGGAGTGCCATCCGGGTCACTGCACCAACTTGTTAGAAATTTGTCAAAGATGAGTGGGTAGACATGAGACTGGTCTTTGCTCTTCAGATTCTCTATGCTTATGTGCACACTTGGAATATCATCTGATCAGCGTTTTCACTGACGGAAATATAAACAGAAAGTTTTAACCAACTTAGAAAAGGGAGAAGGCCTATTGGTGCCTCAGGCTGGGAGTGCTATCACCTCTGACCTTAGTGAGCTCTGTCACAGTGACACACCTTTCCAAAACGTAAGAAATGAGGAATATGGCATCTTCAGAGACAACGTAGGCATAAACCTAAACCATAAACCATAATATGAAATGTAATACATGAATGGACATAAAACAGCAAATAATCATAGCGACATTAAAGGAAATACTTCTTCAATATATATTTAATGTGTTTCAGGGTGGGGTTTTCCTTTAACACATTGCTCTTGTACCAGAAGTTTAGAAGTATCTGAATGTATAATATTAATGTAGCGTGATTTGGAAGGAAAGAGTGCGTGTACATTGTGTTCGCATGCCAAGGTACCAAAACCAATATAACCCAGGTTGAATTGTTTCCCCAAGTGTGTATTCATGTGTGGGCTGGTTGGCTGTCTGTGTTCTCAGTATGTGTGTGTTTGTGTGTCTGTATGAAAGTTGGGCCTTTAGTCTGCTCTGAACTGTCAGACTCTCTGGAGTTTTTATCTTCATTCCATAAATGAGCTCCCTAGTGGCCCAATAAGGCCTGTCACCACTGACTGTGTGTGTGTGTGTGTGTGTGTGTGTGTGCGCGTGTGTGCGTGCACGTGTGCAATGACCTGGATACTCAGAGCTGCTTCACTCCCAGCAGACTTAAAAGCTTGTCCAGTACTTAATCTCAGTAATGAGAGATGCTGCAACTGTTGTGTCACTATCTGCAGCTTCTCATAAACAATCAGCCAAGAGCAGTTTTATGCTCACTGCTCACTTGATTATTAGTGTGCAAACTGGCACTCCCCATTCATCAGCAAAGTGTGCTAAATTATGCTCTGACCTTTAAGAGCTAATTGGTCATAACTCTGTTAGCCAGGAGGCAGAATATTGCTTCTTTGCCTTCTATTTTTTTTAATGCTGTCAAGTTTGTAGAGTTGTGACGGATGTAATTGCAGTTAAGCCTTTTTATTAAAGAGCAGGCTGGCAAATCCAAAATGTGAATCAATATCAGGAACAGGAAACAGGCAGAGGTCAGGTGATCTATGAACAACAATGTTGGGCTAATCCAAAAGCATAAACCTAGATCTAGATAAACGGATGTAGATCGAGAATCGGAGAAACACGGAACAGAAGGCTTGGTATGAACAAGGGGCGAAACACAGAACAATACTTCACACAGGACAAAGACACACAGGGGTTTAAACATACAAACTGGTCAAAATGAAAACTAAGAACAGCTGCAAGTGATTGACACGTGAGGGATACAACCAATGGCAATACAGGGGATGAGACAGGACATGAACCAAAGGAAAACACACATGGCAAAGTAAACAAAACATGATAACATGGAAGCGTGCGCTGTAGTGCTGCAGGCTTCTGCACAAAGTGGTCGGTGCGAGAGGGAATTTCCTGACAAATGTCAGCCTTAAAAATGGTTATTAACTCAGTGCTACATTTCTTAATGATATCTATCATCACTTCACATATTTGCAGTTTACAATTGCTATGGAAATGTTCCTTTGCCATGATTACAAAGCTTGAACTTTCTGAAATGCAAACATATTGTGTAAATGTGCATACTAATCTTTCTAATTTAATTAACATGTTGTCCAAGATTTATTTTTAGCTTAAACTTATTTGACTTTAGTCCATTTTCACTTTTGTTAAAGGTTTTTTTTTTTTTTTTTTACATTAACCACAATGCTGTACAACCACTTGCTTATAATGGTGCCAGTGTGAATTAGCTCTAGCTTCATCTCTCCGTAAAAAGATTGATGGAGTAGCACTTTAGGACATTTATAGTTTTGTCTCCTCAACTGTACACTCTGCTCAAACACATAAGGTTCCAAAGCTTCAACTACAGAGCCATAAGGCCATCAACAGCATTGTTCTTGTCATCGAAAATACACCACCAACCCAAAAATTAGCACCAGAATTGCTAAACACATCACAAATATTTTAATATGAACATATTTAATATGTGTCAGGGTGGAGTTCTCCTTTAACTAAAATGAACTAATGATAAATTTACTGCAATCAGTTTCTTTATCCCACACACTTCTGAAGTATTATATTATAGCTATAAGACATAACACTATGGAAAATGAATTCACTCTCTCCTTTGGCAGGGATTCTGTCACATATTGTGCACTTTCCAACTAATGTGGAAGCAAATTCATTTCTGATCGGGAAAGCAGGAGCTAATTTGTGGAGTTCGCCAACTTCTCACTGTGACTGGAAACTCTGAGAAAAAGGAACTGAGAGAGGGAATGAAGAAGGTATGGGAAATGGGAAGTAAATATGAGAGGTATTTGATAGAAGGAGACATAATGGGTGTGTGTGATACTGGGTTCTTCCAAAATTCAGTGGGGTGTTCTTGTGTTTATCTGAATTTGAATGAATATAAATAGCAGCAATTTGAGAAAGTGCCTAAATATTAGGAAAAAAGGAGGAGCTGTATTTTCTTCATTTTTGGAAATGGAAATGTTGTGGAGGACCATTGTGGAAGACTCGAACCAGATTATTCATGGTATTTTGATGATGGTAATGATGGTAAATTAACTACTATATAACTCGCTTGCTCATTCATTCACTCATGTTACGCAGGGACATCTATTGACACTCTTGTGAGATCTGTATGGGAAAGGGGACAGATGTAATACTGCAGATTTCAGCAGATATCCACTGAAATGGGGATGAAATGTAATGGGGACAGAAAAAGAAATAAGGATGAACTTTATGATATTCCCATGGGGATGGTAATAAAATGAATGCTGACACTGCAGTAAGTGTAGGGAAATTATAAACATGTGGTAGACATAAAGCTCATGGTGGTAAACACAGCACACAGTGATGCCACTTCTAATACGCTTCCATGTTAGACAGTGTAAGCTTTTACACCACATGCATACACAAAGCATTTTTTTCACTTGCTTTATAGCTACTCCATCAGATTTGTGATTTCTAACTAGAAACACTGTGAAATACGGATTGATGGGTGGACTTTACTGATGGGGGGTGGGGTTAATCTGGGTACTACAGTAGCCAAAGAACACAGACAGCTAATTACACATAGATGTAATAAAATATATAGACGTATGGCATATTTTCAGTGTTTGTTCATGGGTATATTTCAGCCTTTATTTTTACTGCAGCTGCACACATTCTCGCACACATTCAAGTAACATTGGATATAAATTTGTGAAGATGCTACGCATAAGTCCTTAAATCTGTAGGATATGTAAGGTGAGTAAATTATTGCTATTAATTAAAATATTACAAATTATTGTTATTATTATTTTAATAATATAGGGCTCCAGTCCAATGGACAAAATCGTCTCAGAAAGAGATATGACTTGCTGATGGTTGTATCCTGAAGATAAGAAATAATTTGCCTAATATCTGAAGGATATTTGATCTAGATCAAATTAGGTGAATCTGTTGATAGTTTGTAGAACTCATTTGTGATAAGAGAGAAACATTAATGTAAATCATACATAGTTATGCATCAATATAATACAAAATGTTTGGTTAAAAACCAAAAAATATATAAATGTAGTGAAAGTAATTGATAAACAGTCATATAATGGGTGGAATGAAGCTTTATGGAAGACATACAAAAAGACCTTAGGCAGCTGTTTGGATATTATATGAAGTGGGTAAAAAAGTGGATCTACTTAACATACTAATTATAGCTAAAATGCCATGTCAACATTGAAGAAGGTACGTAGTTCAGACATACTCAGCTGTGGCATTGATAGATCACAGAGTGAGAGTCCTCAGTGTGGCACAGTTCAGCAGAGCAGAAATCATGCTGAACATCCAGCTGTAGCATTGCATCTGCTTATCTATAATAATAATAATAATAATAATAATAATAATAGTAATTGGGGGCATGGTGGCTTAGTAGTTAGTACGTTTGCCTTGCACCTCCAGGGTTCTCCGAATCACGCCTCTGCCCTGTATGCATGGAGTTTGCATATCCTCCCCATGCTTCGATGGTTTCCTCTGGGTACTCTGGTTTCCTCCCCCAGTCCAAAGACATGCACTGTAGGCTGATTGGCATTTCCAAATTGTCCATAGTGTGTGAAAGTGTGTGCGATTGTGCCCTGTGATGGGCTGGCTCCCTGTCCAGGGTGTCCCCCGCCTTGTGACCCGAGTTCCCTGGGATAGGCTCCAGGCTCCCCTGCAACCCTGTGTAGGATAAGTGGTACAGAGAATGGATGGATGGATGTATAGGTAATAATAATATGTCTTATTCATATAGCTCCTATCTCAAACCCAAGATCGCTTTACATTAGGAGGATAATAAATAAATCTTAAGTAACACGTTGGAAAATTTAAAGATTCAGAAAAACCACAGTTAAAAGAATGGAGTGAAGGATGACGTGTCCATCCTAACCCTATTATGTGTTGTATAGGATAGGTCATACTTTAGGAGTTCCTACAAATCTCAAACGATTATCAAATGTTGATAAGAATTTGATTATATACAATGATAATGTTCATACTAATCTGATTGCTAGTACATTATATTTAAAAACATAGTGCAAGAAAGCATGGAAATGAATTCTCCATGAGTCACCTACAATGACACGTAAGACTTGCATCCAGTGTAAATTGAAATTTGATCAATATTCACACCATATTATCTCCAAACACAAATATTTTAAAAATTTTCTGTGTTTTTACTTTAATAAGATCAAATTGCTTCTCTTCTGTAAATATTTCAATACCTAAATTGAACTGCATTGCATTTCTGTTATTAAAAAAAAAATGGTACTTTGGATGGATGTAGCTTTAATTGTGTGTGTGTGTGTGTGTGTGTGTGTGTGTGTGTCAACTAAAGACAACCCTACATCAAATTTAAAATTGCTGCTAATGCTTTACATTAAGGTTCCTTACCTAACATTATTTAATGTATTTGTTACCTAACATTATTTAATGTATTTGTTAACATTAACAAACCATGAATTTCATTTATTAATAAACCATATATTAAAAAAAAAACATTTATTTAAAGGGTCCACAGTACTAGTCCATGAGTAACATATTAGTGCAGTAATATAAGCCTGTAATTTGCCTTGTGGCCGGAAGCACTCCCAGAGCTGCTGCTATTGTAAATTACTCAACACCTTCTGACCAATCAGAATCGAGAATTCAACAGGGCTATGGTATAATACCTGTTAAGGGAAACATAATGTAAGCATTTTTCTTTCCTAGTGTCACAATCACCATGTGTAAAATTGTGAAATGTGTTCAGTAGATTCACTGAGTGTATGCTAGCAAACATATGCAAAAAAAGCTGCTATATTTAAAATAAACCTGATATAGGACTCAAAATAGGGCTTATTATCTTCTCAACAAAGTGGAAACCAGCTGAAGAAGTGGGTAAGGAAGGTCAGAAGTAGCCACTTTATTAGGACCACCTGTACACTTGCTCATTAATGCAATTGTCCCAACAGCTAATTATGTGGCAGCAGCACAGTGCATAAAATCCTGCAGATACATGTTAAGAGCTTGAGTTAATGTTCACATTGAACAGAATGGGGAAAGAATGTGAATTTGGTGACTTTAACCATGGCATGAATGGTGTGAAAAACAACAACAACAAAAAAAAAATCCAGTGAGCAGCAGTTCTGCACGTGAAAATGGCTTGGCATTGAGAAAAGTCAGAGGAGATTGGCCATGGTTTGAGCTGACAGGAAGGCTACAGTAACTTAGATAAGCACTCTTTATAACCGTGGTGAGCAGAAAAGCATCTCAGAATGCATAACACATCGAACACATGAGGCGGATGGGCTACAACAGCAGAGGACCACATTGGGTTCCTCTCCTGTCAGCCAAGAACAGGAATCTGACACGCCAGTTAAAGACTGGAAATTGGAAAATGTTTTTGTTGTCACAGGCTGGAATGAATTTGTGGAAGAATATAATAATCGAAGGTGCTTCAAAACAGTAACTGTGATAAGAAGCACCTTCGATTATCACATTCTTCCACAAATTCATTGGAAATTCAGTCTGATTAAAAAAAAAGTCAAATAATATTGTTTTGCACAGTAATTCTGCAGTAATTGTGGTAGATCATGTTTTAATTAATTACATTATCAATTCTAAATACCAGCAGTGCTTCTACTACTGTCTGGGGGAAATGTTGAGCTGTGTTGTAAGGTCCTCTGAGCTAGAATGCCCTGCTGCGCCTAAGTCTCAAAGGGCTAGGAAACAAATGGATTTGTCATAGCAAGAAATACTGGCAGCAGAAATTGTTTTGTAAGGATGTTGTGAGGGCTGCACTTACCTTGTATGACAGATTTGGAGAGTGCCAAGGTGTAGTACCCTGCTGTCGCTTAGAGCATGAGTCACGTTAATGTTCCTGATCCTCGCAATAACAATACAGCTCAAGCTCTGCAGGTGGGAGAGTGCTGAACCCCAGCCTCATGGGTTCACTTTCATGTAGCTGGTTTATATAAGAGTTCTTTAGCTGGGTTTGTCTACTTCCAAAGCAGATTCTCAAGTTTAATTAACTTTTTATGAGTTTATTAATGGTGTGGTTTTCATCTCTGTCGGCTGTCTGTACCACTTCGTGCCTGTTATTTTAAGGAAAGGATAAAAACCATGCTTAGTAGCCACTCTGCACATTTTCTGCAGTCAGGAGGATGATTGATGGTTGCTCAAAAAAAAGAGTCAAAGAAAGCACTTACACGACTTGGTTTATTCTGATGCCATTCCAGTGTCCAATCATATGATATTAGCTACAGAGGTGCCAACACCTCTATACTTAAGCATAGAATTTGCCCTTTGCTATGGGGATGCAGGAGACACCTGAAAATTACGCTTTTCTTCTAAAGCAGCATTCAGACCAAAATTTGCCTGGGGAAATTGCCAAGGTGAAATTCACTGAAAGTAAAAAGGTTCTGGTAGTGGTTTCTTTCACTTTGAGCTGACTTTATCTAGGTGAAATTTGACCTGTGTATTCAGAAGTCTCGGTCTTAGGAGCCTATAGAAAACAAGAAGTTGAGATGGTGGTCTCTTTCAACTGTAAAAGAATGGAGGAGGAATTTTGCCTCACTGTTCATTTTTTTACCTGCTGTTCGGCGCACATCTGAAAAAAAAAAATCTAGCTAGCTAACTTTACCCCTACATTCACTCCAAAATCACAAGCCATTGCCTGTAATACTGTTGTGCAACATGACAGTATCACAGAAAAAATAAAAGGCAGGCTGAATCTGAGTGGGAGAAATTAAAATCAATTGGGTAAATGACAAAACATAGAATGTGCTTTTTGTTTTTATTAAATTTTATTTTTTGAAAACTATTCATCAGACTCAATAGACTAAGCACAGAGTGTAATGTTTTGGGGTATGTAGGCTATAGTTCATAGTTTTCATTTAATTAAATTGCTTTCCTTTCATGGGATTTGACCATTTAAATTGAAGATAGTTATCACATGTGAATCCAGGCATGCATTTATAGTTTTGTAACAACTTTATAAAGTAAGTAAATGTTGCAGTGTACATAGATTCCTAACTCTGAGATCCACTCCTTATTTACTCCTAATTTACCCATAATGTATGTTTTTCCTTCATTTTTAGTCAGGTAGGCTGCATTTCTCAGCCATTACATCCCGTGAGGCTGTCTTATTTTGACAGATCCTGTAAATGCAGCCAAGTGCAGCTTTCATTTTAGAAAGATAAACAATTGCTGCATCCTTTAGCACCCTCTGTCCTTCACATGCATATTCTGAAAGACATTTTGCAAAATGGAAACTGGCAGAAACACCAGAGATACCTGGCCTATCAGCAGCTGGCGTTTCTATAAAATCTAAGTTGCATACAATGTGCACACTCACAGGGCCACTTTATTAGGAACATTATTATACACCTGGTCATTCATGCAATTATCCAGTCAGTCAATCACATGACAGCAGCACAATGCATAAAATTGTTCAGATACAGTTCAAGAGCTGCAGATAAAGTTCACATCAAACATCAGAATGGGGAAAAATATCAGTACAGGCTCAGAATTTGGTGGCAACAGCATTAATCCATGGACACAATCTGTGATCCCTTTTGTCAACAATTCAAGCGGGTGGTGGTGGTATAATGTTGTGGGGAATGTTTTCTTGGCACAAAATGGAAACCTTAATACCAATCAAGGTTCATTTGAATGCCACAGTCTATCCGAGTGTGGCCACATGCATCCCTTTGTGACCACAATTTACCATTTTATATTGGCTACTTCCAGCATTATAATGTGCCATGTTACAAAGCATCTCAACCTGGTTCCATGAATATAGAGCACCTTCGAGATGTGGTAGAACAGTAGCTTCACAGCATAAATGTGCAGGTGACAAATCTGCAGCAATCACATCAACATGGACCAGAATCTCAAACGAATGTTTCCAAAACCTTGTGGGATCAATACGATGAAGAATTGAGACTGTTCTGAGAGCGGGAGGGGTCCTAACCAGTATTAGTATGGTGTTCCTAATAAAGTGGCCAGCGAGTGTACTATAAAAATGGACAAGCACAAATTTAGACGTTAAAAGGTATAGTGTAAACAACATACTGTAGAGCATGCTAACATGATGCGCTATGTGGTGTTAGAGACTTTTAATGAAAATTATGTTGTTATTTTGATCACTTCACTGTTTTAAAACAGTATTTATTAAAAGTTTGTTAAATAATAGTGATTGTAATGCTGGGATCATTGTTACAACCACAACCTACAAAAAGATTTAATTAGCAAATCGTCTTTGATGACAGCAATGCTCTTTTTTTGCTTTACTTTTGCTTCTTTTTTTGTCATAAACACAGCCATTATATGTTTAACTGCTTGTTGTAACTGATTCATGTTTTATTCATTGACTTAAGTCTATAGACGTGTGAATTTGAAATGGTTGCTAAGGGAACGAGCTTCGATTTCCAGCCCACGTAACACAATTAAGAGTCCAGATTTTCTGGGGGTTAAATTTGAACATAATCAAACTATAATCTTATTTTCAGCCACTGATCTTACCAATTCTACAGCTGCTGGTAAACTAACTACTCTCAGGAGAGTCAGTAGTTTAAGAAAAAAAGCCAGCTCACTTGAATTAGAGCCAACTTTTGAACTCAGGCAGTGCTGAGCTTCTTTCAGAATAATATGGTGAAAATATTTGCTCTGTCTCTTTGAAAAATTTGAAGTCCGCCAAATGAGAAAATGATCCTTGACTGGAAAGAAGTACGAACTAATTAAAGCTCAAAGCTACTGGTTCCAGTGGGATTTAGCTTTTGCTTCATCTCTGCCTAAAGAGAGCAATGCAGCAGCACTTTAGTCCTTTAGCCTGTACAGATCTTTCACCTCCTCATCTTTACACTCTGCCCAAACTTCCAAAGCTTCAACTTTCATGCTAATACCGCTGTCAACACCATCACGCTTGTCATCTCGTGAATTGCTAACTAGCTGACCCGAGTGTCTATGTTGTAAAGCTGCATTGCATTCTGGAACTTGGAATCCAACATTTGTTTTCTCTACTACGTGTACGTTCGATTAATTAGTAATATGACATTGAACGTCATTGAGCAGCTCTTGTTTTTGTTGCTTTTACGGTGAAACCTAGCCATTATCCTTTATGTGTAAGAACGTTGATATTTTCTCTCTTATTAAATACCACTGTAACTGCGCTAGCAGTGAGCGCAGCAAACAACTGCTAACTACTCACAAGAATAACAAATATACAGCATCATCCAAAAACCTAGCAGCTGCTGAATTGCTAAAGACATCACAAATATTTCACGATAAGCATATTTAAAGTGTTTCAGGGTGGAATTTTCATTTAAGGCTCAAACCAATACCTCTACACAGCCTGGGTAACATGTGTGACTGCCATTTCTAGGGGCTAAATGTGTTCCAACAGAGCAGAACTTTGCAATTATCTGATACAGCCTACGTGTAAACAAAGTAAGCTGTGCCTTAAGGATCCCACGAGATAAGAGTTGATGATAATCTCTTCATTGTGTTCTTAACCTTTATTTTTCATGTTTTACAAGCCATATTACTCTACTGAGAGGCTCAAATAACATGTTGATGGTGCTAACAGTCTACAGGGAACAACATTGAAGCTTCTTCAGTTCATTTGAATGCATAATATTCAGGAATTATTCCTTAAATACTTAAAACTAATAGAAAAGATCTAAAGTTACAAGAGTGATGTATATACATCAGGACTCGGTGATGACACCTGGGAGTTTAAGGCGTCAATTATCAAGGAACAAACGTTATTTTTAAAATAAATATAAATCAGTCATAAATAGTGCACAGAAAAGATGTATAATAATGTCAACCTCTCTTTCAGACTTTCCTGAATTAATTTTGTAGCAAGATGTGATTTTAGTTTGTATTATTTTACCCATTTCTCTTTTGGCTTGTGTTACCGTGGTCGTTATTATCAATATTGTTCATTAGATTTTGTTGACTTTTCCAAAAGAGATAGTACTGTAGATATTTCTAGAAACTGCTACATAATAATGATTAATGGAAGTTACTATCCATCTAATATATTGTATTTTATATTTTTAGCAATATCCTTAGCAAAAAATAATGTTATAAATAATATTGTGTAAAGCATTAAACGTAGAATGAATTACATAAGCTAGTGTTTTTGTCATAGTAACTACTGTTTTGTATAGACAGTGACACAAAGAGTAAAGCTTGGGCAGGGATGAAAAACACTTTAACTAATGTGACCATGAGATATTAAATCAAGGTTATGAAATTGTGCAAACGTTTTTTGGTAATATTGATTCACTATTTTAAGTTCGTGAATGAATAAAATAATATCCATTTTACAGATAATTTGATGTGCTGTCCTTAAAGAAACTTGCCTAGAGTTTAGTGGAGAAACTGAGCAAGCACTCATCCTCCAAGGTTACAGCTCACTTAGTAGATAAAAAAAAAATTAAATTCAGCCTTTAGATAACTATCGTCTTTGATCATGTTGTTTCCTTTAAGCAGCTCTGTTATGCGAAGTTTACAGTAATTATATAACTAATTCGACCATAATGTCATATTTATTTATTTAATTTTCCCATGAATTGCATTGTGTAGGTTTTTTAGTGTATTTACATTGTCTAAAACATGAATTTCATGTAAAACAAACATGCAAAACAAACTGTCGGACAAAGGCAGAGTCAGTATCACGCATTACTGAAACAGGCCTCTGTTTTGGGCAAATTCCCCCAATACACATAATCCACGCATAACTGTCAGAGTAGCATGTACTTCTATAGTTAAGTCTGAGGTCTGAACACTGATGTGTGCAATTATTGTATTAACTCTGAATACACTACCAACTTAATAATACATTGTATTATACATAACTATTTAAAATTAATGTATATCAGAGGAAACATATAAACCAAGTGAAAGGAGATCCCTCAAAGTCCAACTCTGACATGTGGATATATTGAGCTTTAGCCTGTTGGCACTCCTAGCGCTGTTTTGATATATTGAATGATTCATCTTTTAATCCAAAATCGCTGTCTGGTTCTCTGAAACCTGATATGATCATTTCATTTCCTGAGAGTCTCATATTGATCGTAATGTTGGGTCTGAACACAAGGCAATACCACTCTGGCAATCGGCTTATGCATCTAATGCAGAAGTCATACAGCACTCATTTCTTCTCTCCCTTACACTACTATGTCTATCCTTCATGATGTCTGTCCTTTTAGATATGTTTTTATATTCTCTGGTTTTTTTTATACCCTGTTTAAAGAAACAATCAGTAGTTCATTTCAGATTCAAATACTGTATTTTGTGGTTAATTCAAATATAAATTTCATCATGCATGGTTAATCATTTATAACAAATGCTTCAAACAAATACGAAATGGAAATACTTTTTGGCAGTCTTTGCTTTACTTCTAGCTTAGGAAATGGAGAAAATCACCAGAGGAACACAGAAATCTTTTTTAGTGAAGATTTCTGGAACCATACTGTTCACTCTTGGGGATTTGCTGGAGCTGTGATTGTCGAGCAGTAAATTGTAAAATGTAGCGACAGGTGTCATTTTTTAATATACACAGCTGTCTGTAAAGGCAGATGAGAAGGTGGCTTTCTTTGTTAATTAGTCCAAAGGAGATATATGAAATATTCAGAAATGGAGATTAGTGGGGGGAAAGAAACAAAGAGAGATAATGAGTCCTGTAAAAAAAAAAAAAAATTAAAAACAATTTTTAAAAATAAACTGTGCATTCATGTGTATGCATTAATAGGAAGACAACTTTAACTCATTAGTACTACTACTCTATGTAAACTACTCTATATCAATATTTTGAGGTTCTGGAGGCTCTGGACAGCACCATTACGGCTTGTTGTCCTGGCTGATGGAAAATCATTCCTGGTGCGTGAAGAGAACTAAAGAGATAGCTGGAAGGTTACTCACTGTGGTAGAGACACCAGAAAGGTGGAAACATCTGCCAATAGAACACATATTGAAACTGAACAAATAGGAGATTGATCAGGTGTCCCTCCACCCCCACTGCTCCAGGGTAGTCCATTTGGACAAGAGAAGAGCTCTGATAGATCACATTAAAGCTTTGGGCCCACAGCTGGCACCAGGCCATGTTTTGTGTTGCTACTGGAGATGGGTTACTGCAGGGGTTCTCAAGCTTTTTGTAGCTAGCAGGGGTGTAATTCAGTGCCACTATATGTATCTATCTGGCCCAAAACAAGAAGTGTTTTTATGAATTCTACCTCTATGTCCCCAGGAACACTGAAAAACACTGACGAAGACACCCAGAGGTAGAAATGCCTGCACTGTCACGACACTAAATTGTCACTGACAGTTCCTCAGCCTCAGCTACATCACTCAACTTCAAACAAAATAGTAGTCTAATTTAAACCAGGTAGGTACTAAGGATGCTGCAAATGCATAGCATAAGGCTGCATGTTTGTGCTAATTTTCCTTTGTCCTGCAAGTTTCACATCTGACTGCTCATGGGCACAAGTAAAAGTAAAAACCTGAGAGTAAAAAAGATTATGAAAGTAAAAACCTCCTACTCACAAGACTTTTAATGTGTCCCTCAGGATCCCAGTCCCAATGCACACCTCTAACCTCAACCAGATGCCTTGTGAACCTTGTTTTCTAAGATTTCTCAAAAAAAAAAAAAAAAAAAAACCAAACAAATCAATCTCCCTATTCGTATCTCTAACTGTCATGAATCCCCCCTCACTGCATGTGGCACACTCCCCAAAGTGCACTTCATGTTTTGTTTTTTCACAGTTAAAGGGGTCCTTGGCTACTAGTGATTTCCATCTATCTGCTCCTTTGTTTACACTAATGTGTGTTTTGTTGTGATTCTAGTCTTGTGTCCATCCCTGTCCTGTCATTGGTGTTTGTCCCGATTGTACTCACCTGTTCTCTGTTCTGTCCTTGAATAGTTTGTCTATTTACACTCTTCTGTATCTTTATCTTATTCTGAAGTCTTGTAGTGTATGTTTCTGAGCCTTGTTCAACCTTGTTTCCCAATTTCTTGTTCTTGTGTTTCTAGTTAGAATTCATGGTTTTGATTTGAGCGTATTATAGATTTCTCTCTGATAATGGTGTCTGCCTGTGTTCTAACCCTTGCCTGGATCATGGACACTGATTTGCCCTGATAAAATACATGCTGATTTCATTCACTTGCATCCTGCCTCAAATACTCAACTTATGTTACAAGAGCACATTATGTGGACATTCCAAATAAAGTACTGATATTTCATTACACACCTAGTAGCCAAGTACCCCTTTAACTGTACAGAAGAAATTCCACAGACCCCCTCAGTACAGATTTATTTCATGGATATTTTTTGAATGTGTAAAATAATATTTTGTCTATTTATTAATACCATATAGTTTTTTATTTCTAGATCTTTCCACTAACTGAACACTTCAAGATGACATTATTTATAGGCCCAACATGTTTTTGAGTTACTGAGGTTTTTATTATACCTGCTCAATTCAAGGGACCAGACAAACTGGCTAATAACTGTAAGAACTTCTAATAAGTGTAGTAACTTTGTGATTGCCATCACTGTAATTAAATTAAAAATAAAAAAAATCATCTTTGGATATGGTTCACAGAACCCACTTTAGGAGCCACTGGGTTTGACACAATCTTCTGAGTGTAAAAGTAAGGCCTTAAAGTGGCTTCTTGAAAAAGGTCAGAAGAGGTGTCATGTTCTCAGAAGAAGAACCATTAAAGTAGCACTCATAGAACACCTAGAGAAAATTGAGCGACTGATGGCAGAAAACAGAGCATTTCATTCAACAGACTGAGACTGGCATTTGAAGGAGTTCATAGAAGGATGGTTGGAGAAAGGCTGAGAGAGGAATAGTATTTTCATTTTTGGAACAGATGATGCACACCTTCAAATGTTTTGAACGCAATTCACTAAATAAACAAAACGGCTCTCTTACCTATAGCTACAGTTTGTCTGAGTAACATGTAAAACGACATGCTAGACAAATTCAGTCTTAGAAATCTCAGCTATACCAATATCACTTCAAAAAGCCTCCTACCAACTTAAGGCTTGTAAAGGATGAATGTGAGTATAAAAAATATATAGACAGAGTCTCGCCTAGTCATTCAGCCCATTTAGAAAAAGCATTTTATCTTATTCATCATATTTTATGTGGGGTGCTTAACAAGGTACAAATGGCCATTTTCAATTTTCTGAAATGGTATGAGATGATAATATGATATAATGAACTGTCTAGTAACTATAATTTTGCTGTAATTTAAGTTTGAGAGTGTGGTCTTACTGTGGTTTTTAGCACTAAACCACAGTATGTAAGACACAGTTCAAAATCTAAAAACATATCGGGAAAAGGAATAAAATAATAGATGCAACCTAATTCATGCTAACATTTATTTAAAAAGGGATCATTTTATTAACTAGGCAGTACTATTCAACGTGTCAGTACTGTAAAGATGCAGTTCATGTAGCTTTTTATGAGCTTTACCTGCTCTAACAGAGCAAACAAACAGTGCTTTCATAGAGGTGATTTTTTTTTTTCCACTTTTCATATCGAACTTGCAAATAAATTACCAATTACAAGGCACCATGAACGCAGCATTATTTACACCTGGGGCAATTAATATAGCCAATCCACCTCCTAGCATGCTTTGGACAGTGGGAGCTCAGGACTGAATGCTGGATCCTGGAGCTGTGAAGAGGCAACGCTGCCAATGCACCACCGTACCACCCACAAGAATAGTATATGTACATAAGAAACATGTCCCCTTTAAGATTTCAGTATCTAGCAAATAACTGATAACTCTCTGAAACCACTGTAGGAAATGAGCATACCTAATAATCTGTTCTCTCTCTCTGCAGAGCTGTATGTGAACTCCTGCTGTCTGATCCTGACCCTTCTACTGCTGTGGCGCATCTCACCCTCCAGATCTGCCTGATTTATCCTGATGTTTTACTCCTGCCATTGTGGATGGTCCCACATGGATACTGTAAAGACTCCCCAAATCAGTTTATACCCAAGACTCACCCTTGCTGGATGGATATTTTAGATACATACCTTCGGAACTGCTGTTCTTGTGTTCATCCTAGGACTTACAATATAATCTTGACCCATTTAGTACTGTTTGACTTTATAGAAAGGTACTGCTTTATGATCCGACTATCAGGTGTCACTCAGAAGTCTTTTGAATCTGGTTCCTCTCAAGGTTACTTCTTCATGTTGTCTCATTAGGAGCAAGCCAGATCTACATCTGCATTTCTGTAGTACTATTTTGTGACAAAACCTCTTGTCAGAAGTGCTATATAATAAAATTGAACTGATTAAAAAGTAGTATGTTAGGCTACAGAGCACTGTGAATTCAGTGAGTAAGCTTTTGAATGTACTCTTGAACGTATCTCTTACAACCAGGCAGAGAGGGATTCTTTCATGGCAGAAATGTTAGATATACCTAGCTTTGACTCAGTCGTAAAGTGTTCCTACAACTCTTTGTTACTGCAAGAGTGACAGGCAAGAAGGTGACAACAAATCTGTAAAAGAAAGATTTCAAGTTTGAATGAGAACGCCTTTCCTCCACACTTGAACAATAGAGTAGAAGAAGCAAGGCTGTTTGTTTCAGGCAGGATTTATACATGTAGCCTTCTTCTCTGAAAATCTCTCTTCTAAGAAACTTTCAGCCATATTCACAGAATGTTCAGTAGTAAAGCTGTTATTAGATGCAGAGAACTCATGGTACAAAAGGTTCAACACTGAAAACTACCACTCAGAGGTATTTTACAAAGGCGATGTAGTGAATACTCAGAGAACAGCCCAGGCGTTTAGCTCACAGATTACCTGTGAATTACCATGATTACTTTTCATGCTTCTGAAGGGTGAGATATGAATGGAGCATAGCCTGGTCACTTATCAACATTACAATATTACATTTTACAGTACATATTATATTACTACATACAGTATATTGTGAGCGTAATTTTATAGTAACAATATCATACATCAGCTCAGTCTGGTGTTCTTCAAAGGCAACGAAAAAACACTGTATTCCACTTCAAATACTGAACTTACTTTCTATGTTTTTTCTATAACTATTCATTTTTACTAGTTAACCAGTTATTCAAATAAGTAGTAGTCAACTAGTCATCTTTTCCATGGTTAACACACACACACACACACGATTCAGTACATGCTATTTTTAAGTATTTTATTAGTGCAGTTAAATACCGATAAACAACAGCAAATATTGCATCATTTCAGTTAACAACAATACGCAGGCTACAATTTACATTTCTAGCTTCATTGCTTTTTAGGCTACAATGTCAATCATGAGAATAAATGAATCAACGCAATAAATAGCACTTTATTGACCTCAAGGTGAAATTAGGGGAAATAGAATACACAAAATAATAAATCTGTGTATAACATCTCATTACATAAGGACATACTATTTCTTAAAATGCACCCATTTGGAAAACATGGCTGACATGGCTGAGCTGAAATCTGGATTCTGGAACTAAGAGTCAACAGAGACATCCTTATAGCACAGAGACCGGCCTTTCTTGGCTGGAGGATGCTATGTAAAATAATAGATGCAACCTAATTCATGCTAACATCTATTTAAAAAAGGATCATTTTATTAACTAGGCAGTACTATTCAACGTGTCAGTACTGTAAAAATGCAGTTAATGTAGCTTTTTATGAGCTTTACCTGCTCTAACAGAGCAAACAAACAGTGGGAGCTCAGGACTGAATGCTGGATCCTGGAGCTGTGAAGAGGCAACGCTGCCAATGCACTACCATACCACCCACAAGAATAGTATATGTACATAAGAAACATGTCCCCTTTAAGATTTAAGATTTAAGAGTCAACAGAGACATCCTTATAGCACAAAGATCGGCCTTTCTTGGCTGGAGGATGCTATGTATACAGAATTGTCTGGAAGATTTTTTAAGGCAGGTTAATGACCCTGGAGTTGAACTCATTAGCATCAGCCAACAAGTGGCATCAGTCTGAACTGGCATCAGTGAGACGGCATGTTCTGCTGATCTGACTCTAAACTAGCAGAGTAGGATTGGATAATGAAGTGCAACCTGTGGCTCTGAAAGCACTCTTTCACACAGTGCTGGTCCTGATGGAATTCACTGCAAGATTTATTTAAATTTTTTTGCTTTAACTACAGGAGGAATTCTTTCAGGAGCAGGCGACTCAGTAGAAGGAGATATTCATAAGGAAATATGATTGGATTTTACTAAGTGTTTGGATAACACAGAGTAAAAGTTTGAATATACTGTATATATAAATTGTGTGCTTGTGTCAGAATGTGGATGTTCATCGTATAGTAGTTGTTACAAGTAAGGTAAATGTGAACATCTGTTTCTGTGAGACTGGATACTAATATAGCTTCCATGAACATACAGAATTCAGCAACACAGAAACACTAGATGATTTAAAAATAATTCTATTTATTAAATGTACATATGAACTGGTTATCGCCCAGTATAAATGTAAATGGCACACTTCCCCATACATAACCCCTTCCTGCACACAGTGCCCCTAACAATATCGCAGAACAGCCACCTGACGTATGAATATGCCCGTAATAATCCACCTGCAGAATTGTGTAGATTATCTGTACATGATAGGAGGTTGTGTTGTTGTTTATTTTCTTTTTTGAGCTACTTTGTATATATTTTTTGCAATTAGGGCAAATTCACTGTGTTGAGCCTGTGTTGTAGAGTATTGCTGGATTTTTATGTCAAGTGTATATGCTGCATTAATGGCATGTTTTACTTTTTTAATAGTCTACATCTGTAAAACAGGGTCCGAACAAATGAAAAATGACTTGATCTAAAAATGATCATTTTAGTGCATACATATGTAGGAATCTAGGAATATCTCTATACCTTTAGCCTCATGAAACCGGGGATCGATGAATATCCCACAGACTATACAGATGGACAACAGGAAAGTGGTTGAAAATCCAATTTTAATCACCCCAAACACATGTAATTTGTTGGTGCATGTATCAGAATATATATTATTTACACATTCAATAGGTTTTTTTTTACTTTTTGGCAGTTAATTTGTGTCAGACCTGAGTTCCCTTTATTTTATTATCTGTCCTAAAGTTTTCTGATTTTTTTTTTTAATGATAAACATATATTAAAGGATGCCATTTATGAGGGCATCACTGATGAGTTGATTGACAAGTATGGGTTGAGTTGCTGAGATGCTCTTTCCTTATGCAGAAGCACTTTCCATCATGGCCAGGGCACTTCTCCATCATTAATTAGCTTCAAGATTTTTTTAAAAGTGATTTGGCTCAAGATTTATTTGAATACATTTCATTAGATGCTCTATTATAGGACAGAATGGTCAAATATTATTTGAATGTAAATGTCACTGGAAATTTCCATTGATCAGTGAAAGTTAGAAAACGGAAACATACACAATCACTTTGGCCCTCCACAGTGAGCCCACCAATCTTCCTTTAGTATAAATATTATGGTTTAATTAAAATGATGACATGAACAAATACATTAGGGACTACCACATTATCACAACATTCAGATAACTAAATCTGGATTCCAAACTGTATTAATGCTAGCTCATGGTGGAAATAAAATCAAAGAGTTAATTATCAAGCTAATCACTGCAGCCCCTGCAGGGATTAGAAACCTGGATCGCAAATCTCCATCCAAATGAAAACCCAATACCTGCTAAATGAAGAGTGGAGAGTAGAAATCTGCTCTCCTCCATGCAATTATTAGCTTCGTAAGTAACTGGAAATTGGAGTTTGGAATTGACATTAAGTACACACACTCACTCTCTGTTTCTATATATCTACTCTCTCTCTCTCTCTCTCTCTCTCACACACACACACACACACACAATAGACAAATTATATATAAATCACTCTTGATATCATTGCAGTTGATAAC
Source organism: Pangasianodon hypophthalmus (assembly GCF_027358585.1). NCBI lineage: Eukaryota > Metazoa > Chordata > Actinopteri > Siluriformes > Pangasiidae > Pangasianodon > Pangasianodon hypophthalmus. Next base: position 6,986,228 of record NC_069731.1, on the reverse strand, counting down.
ATAATTGTTGCTTATTATAAATAACACTAATTACTTTTACAAAGGAAATGAGAAATTTCAGTTAGGAAGATGAGAGGTGATTGTGTAGACAGGGGTTTTCAGCAAGATCTTGAAATAGGAAGGACAGCTTGTGCAGATGGCATACTATCAATAATCATTTGAAGATATATAGTAGTACAAGTAGGTTTTCAGATAGTTTTACATTTTGTATGATAGGATCTAATGACTGTAGGTGGTGGAATGAGCTTTAAAATTCATCCAGCATACTTTCTCTATTATTCAGCAAAAATGCTACATGAAGAGAAAGGTAACAGTATTCTTTAGGTAGGCTTCGATACTGATATTGATACAGCATGTATTGAATTATGTCTGGTCTTAGTTCTTTCCATTGCTCTAGTGACTGAGATTTCTGAAGAGTCCAGTCTACCAAGGCAAAGACATGAATGGTGGAAAGAGTTACAGGACCATCTACAGTATCTGAAATTCCTCAGTTTCCTGGTGAAAAACTTCTACAAAAAGTTCAAATGACCAAAATTAAAATAGGATCAGTAGAAATTACTACTTGAACTGGGTAAAGTACACAAAAAATACATTAATCACCTGCAAAAAAAAAAAAAAACAAATGTCAATGTTACACTAGTTGTCCAGCTTTGGCCTGTGAAACCTGTGTGTTTTATGGAAAATGACAATCGATCTCAATGGCCTTCAGAAAACCGCCACAATGTGTTATTACCAACCTGATAGTTATGCACACCAGACATTTAAATAATCAGTGAATGAAAATTAGCTTGTAAATTCACAAAAATCAGAATCATTATAATAATCATCCACTTATGATTAAACATGGCAGATTTCTGTTCCATGTTCGACTGCAATCACACCAAGGTGTAAAATCTGAGGGCTTCCATGTATATGTTGAACATACTGTATATACATTTGGCTGGTGCACTTGCGAAATTCATCAAAGTGACATTTTCATAGTGAGACTGTATTGGTATATCAGCAATTTTTTTTAACAGGCATTTTTTCTTTTATTGTGCATACTGAGATGATCAGTGATCATGATTACATGTGTCGGTCTATTAGTTTCTTATTAGTTTCTTATTATAAACTTTGTTAAATTAGATTGTATTATTCACATTGAACTTGCTGCTGATGAAAAGCATCCCCATAACATGATTCTACCACCACCATGCTTCACTCTGCAGATGGTGCTCAAAAGGGGATGAGCAGTGTTGGGTTTCTTTGTGCCAAGGCCAACAAGTTCACTTTTGGTCTCATCAGACCAGAGAACCATCTTCCACATGTTTACTGGGTCTAGAAATGGGTTTTTATATGGCTTTTAGTCACAAAAATGGCTCTTGTTTCTTGCCACTTTCCCACAAAGCCCAGCTTTGGAATATCTGGGCTATGGATATCCTGTGAACAGCTTCTTCCTTCTGAGCTGTGGATATCTCCTGCTCCTTCAGAGTTACCCTTGGCCTTCTGGTTGCTTCTCCGACTAATGGCCTCCTGCTAGGCAGGAGTTACGGTCGTGCCATAATGTTTACATTTATAATAGGAGATTTAATGGTGCTTAGGATGTTTGAGATGTTTTTTATAACCAAATCATGATAGATATTTTCCAGAACTTTGTCTTGACTTGTTTTGATAGCTACTTGGTTTTCATGATGTTGTTGTTTTCTACAAAACTCTGGGCCCTAATATTTAATGCAATCACATCTTTTACTCTTTTTATTTGTAAATTATTTTGCAAACTATATTAATAATATTATGAACTATTTCGTGAAGATTCATGACATATAATCCCAATTAAATTCCAATGCTCCGGGTGTGTGTTCACGGTGTGTGTGTGTGTGTTCACTACTGTGTGTGTGTGTGCTCTTGGATGGGTTAAATGCAGAGCACAAATTCCGAGTATGGGTCACCATACTTGGCCACAAGTCACTTCACTTCACTTAAATTCATTTCAGATCCAGGTTGTATCATTACAAATTGTGGAAAAGTTCAACAGGGGTGAATACAAGCAAGGCACTGTATATAAAGTGCTCAATTATATACTATTTAATTACGAGTTTCCTTAAGCAATTCACTTGAGCAAAGTGATTGAGCAGAGCACTTCCATTGCTGGCAGTCTTGGAAACCATGGAAAATGATTGCTAGTCAGAGCAATAACTTTAATTAAAGACTTTCCGGAATGCTACACCAAAACTCTTCCAGTCTGTCCATGCGAAATGACCAAAGCAAAGCAATTTGAATTAATCATTACTAAATCACTATAATAAACAGTGGCAGGTTCTGACAATATGCCCACTCTGAAAGAGCCCAAATCTTTTAAATGATTATCAATTCCTGAGTGAACACAATCATTTTTCCATCATGTGTTGGATTTTTAATGTCATTGCCTGAAGGCCAGCATTTTAATTCTTTAAATGCTTTGCTATAAGCCATTTAGACCGAGAACAAAGCAGCTGGGAGGAGGTCATAGTGTAGTCCTTGCTGACATTAAGGCGATCGAGAGAAAGTTAAATGAGTTTTGTGGTTTTGAGTGAAGCTTAGATGAGCTCAATTGATTGCAATAACTAAAACTATTGGAATGGAATGCTCAGCACTGGTCATTTTATAAATGTTGCAGGATTACTGGGTAGAAAGTGAAGCTTTTCTTTTTTCTCATTATTGCCTGATTGCCTTACACAATGTATTTGGAGTGAGTTAGATTTGCCTGAGGCTGAAGGTGTAATTCACAAATACAACTTACTTAAATAAGATCATCATAAGGAATGCATAAGGTTAACTAACAACTCAATTTAAGATACTTAATTAAAGTCGGAGACAACAGATACAATCTTTGAAGTCACAGTGGTGCCTGCTTTTAATTTATTCGGAGATATAATAAGGCAATCCTTTGTCAAGTGATCTCAGGTGGCTAATATCTGAAATAAGCTCAAAAAGCTCTTTAATAGGGTAGGAGGTTATACACAGCCTGAATTCTACATTATTTTTTGTCAAGGACTCAATTATTAGTGTGATATCTATGGAACTGCATTTCCATGAACTTTGCATTTTTTTCCTACTCAAATGCTTTTATCAAAATTTTAAATTTGCATTCAAGTATTAAAAACAATCCTAATATTTATGATTGTTAATTTGTCCAATTACTTTTGAGCCCGTGAAAATGGAGGAACTCTGTAAAAAATGGCTGTAATTCCTGAATGGTTAATGCAACATTTTTGTAAAACCCCTTGAATTAAAGCTGAAAGTCTACACATCAGTCACATCTTGATTGCTTTATTTCAAATTAATTGTGGTGGAATACAGAGGCAAAATTACAAAAATTGTGACTGTCCAAATACTTATGGACCTGCCTCTATTAGAACACGTATACAAACTTTTATGTCTGTTCAGACCGTGCTGCATTAGGAAATTAAGTAACACAATTTTACCAATCAAAATTACATATTCATCAGTGCTGTGGTATAAAATGAGTTAATTATTCTCGTAATTATTATTATTGTCTTTTGAAAAACCTCAATAATTAGCCACAATTAGTTTTTTTGATTCATTTGCTATAACGAGTTCTCTATTTCATCTCCTCCTGTCTCAGCATCGCTCCCATCTGTGATGTCAGCCCATATGAGATGCCATAATTTTCTTTAAAGTTTAGAGGTCACAAGTGAACTGTCATTGTTATTGAGAGGAGCACAAGTGGGTGGGCAGAGTGGGTGGAGGCAGCCAAGGAATCCATAGTGAGAACAAATGCACCAAGTGACTACTGGTAATCAATATACAGTGAGATATACAATGTAGTCGTGTTAAATACTAGAATTGAGGATCCTAAAGGAGATGCATCAGACATGTGCCATGAAGAGGGGATTGACCTTGAGCCAGAGCTCTTACAGCCGTACAGTGATCTGTGTAATGTAAATGTGTTACCAATTTGATTTGTTATACAGCTTGATGCAGACCCTATGCTTAAATATACAATTGGTCTGTCCTGTCTTTGAGATTTTTTTTTTTCACATTCTACATATACCAGGGGACTTACCACTGGCATATAATAACATTTATCCATACATGTACACTACATATACAATTATATATATATAATTCAAGTTCTGTCTTCGATTTTGTTGCTTTGCTTGTAGGTTGTGATAGTCCACGTAATTTTAACAAGTGCTTTATGCAAATTGGAATATTCATTCAGTTGCTGATTGTAGTCACTTTCTTGTTACCAGATAAACAACACCACAAAGAAAACAGATTATGTTAATTCACCAATGGAGGTAAGTTGTGTGAATCTGCTTATTACATGGCAGAATGCATATCACCTAGTGAGAGTGCTGTCCTACAACACTGACAGGATTAAATCACACATTATACACAAAAGTTCCTGGGAAAAAAGCAGATGATCCAAAAAGTGGTCCTGTTTTACTCTTAATATCCTCAAGGCACCAGAAGGGAATGTTCAAACCTGTCCAGGCATTAGATTAGTACAGATTTAATTAGTGATATTAATGTATAATGCAAACTAGAGTAATCAAAAGTGTAAGAATTTTATAGCTTCTGGAATAGATTACAACATGCTCTCATCAGCGACATTTAAATATGATACCTCAGACATCACCAGGCTTCATTTTGTCTTCAGCTCAGGTCATATGGTCTGTTTTTCTATTTTGTCAAGTAGAACATTACTAGAGCATTTCTTCTTCTCTCACTAGCCCCCCCACCTTTCCTTGAATGGATTAAAAATAAAACATACTTTCTTATTCAGAAGAACAACTTCAGGTTCCAGCAGATCCTAGATTTTACTGATCTGAACTGGTTCCTGAACTGGCTCCCTTAAAAAACTTATAATTTATGTAAGCCATTTCTGCAGCCACAGGACAGGCTCACATTCCTAGCAGCCCAAAACACAGAGTTTTGCCTTCCAAGACCAGGCATTCCAAGTCAAATTTCTTACCTTCAGCCTCTTTCTATTGCAATGAAATATTCAATGCTTTTGAGATCGCCAGAGGCTTCAAGACATATATTTGGCCAGCTAGCTCCTATACATTCCCACCAATGAGCAGGCTATTTGGGACATGTCTACCTGACTTGCATAGGTTATGGTACTAGATCTCACAGGGGGCTCACAAAAGAACTCTCTAACATCAAAGGACCTCAAGATTTCATTGCTAGATATAAAACATTGCGATGTGATAGTCCACTTGAACAATGCCATGACAGTTAGGTAAATCAATAATCAAGATGGCATGAGGTCAGGCAGCTGTCTTCAGCTTGCTTGGAAGCAAGGTGTGTCCATCTATGTGCCCATCCATGATTATCCTCACAACTTACCTATGGGGACCATACATTGGTGTAGGGAATGAGCTTTCGAGATATGCATACGCATATGCCTGAGCGAGTGACATCTGCATCAAGGAGTGGTCTCCCAGATCTCAGAAAGGTTTGGCAAAGGCGCAGGTGGACTGCCTATGCCAGATCAACACACTGACAATTGCGATTCTTCCTGGTTGATGCACTGGCCCACCACTGGCCTCACCATCTACTGCTCACCTTTCCACCTACTGTTTGGCCCACATTGCACAGAATTCAGCAAGTAGGTCAAAGAGTCTACTGGTGGAAAACCAGCCCTTAGCTTTCACTGATACTTTTGCTAGTGGCAATTCTCCTTGATCAGTTTCCTCCCCAAGCACATTTACTACCCCAAACGAATTTAGTGATTTAGCATCCCCAGCCAGATTACTTCTGTCTGTGGATTTGGTCCCTCTGAATGAAGCACAGACTGAGGACTCTGGCCTAGCAGTCCAGGAAACAGTCCTGGATGCAACAGCCCTTTGTACAAAGGCCTTGGATGCTTAAGTGGAAGCTGCTCTGTGAATGAGGTTCGCCTCATGAACTGGATCCAGTGCATTGTCCAATTCCCACAATACAAAATTTTCATCACGGACTGCTGGATAGGAGCCAGGTCCCATCTACAATAAAGGTGTATGTGCCAGCTCTTGCAGCCTATTACAGCATCATGGATGGCAACTCTCTGTGGGCTCGTAAACCTATGCTGACTTTTCTGAAAGGGGCAAGACGCCTCAATTTTCAAAAATTCCCCAAGCTTGGGATCTCCCCTTTTGTGCAGAACTCTCTTGAGACCCCTCCATAAAAGCCCATGCAAGATGCCAAACTGAAATGGATGTCTCCAAAAACTTCCTTTTTGCTATAGATCATTTCAGCAATGAAGTTTTGCTCTAATAAAAGTTTTTCCAGATGATTCTGGTGTGATCTTGACTAAACACAGGTTTTCTTTCCAAAGTCATACACTATATGACCAACGGTTTGTGGACACCCGACCATCACACCCATATGTGGGCCTTCCCCAAACTGTTATCTGACCTCACTAATACTTTAGTGGCTGAATGGGCAAATCCCCACAGCCTCATTCCAAAAACTAGTGGAAAACCTTGGCAGAAGAGTAAAGGTTATTATAACAGTAAATGGGAGACTAAATCTGGAATGGAATGTTCAAAATACACATATAGGTGTGTTTTTTGAACATATGTTCACAAACATGTCATCAAACATAACATCTCCCCTCCTACTGGTGTGACTAACTTTGCAGCAAGTCCTAAGGTACTGTATGTCAGTTTCTCTTGACATTGTGGCATACATAACCTGGGTAATTATGGGTTACTTATCATTCAAAACCAGTGCAGACTTGGCAATAACTTGGCAAATACTGCTTCATATGTCACTTTATAACTTTGCTGGAAGGTTTTGGCATGTATGCCCCTGAAAAAAATAAGGTATCCAGGTGATTCCTACCATCCCTGGATACCATTCTTACCATATGTAATTAGCATTCTATAGCATAGTATAGCACATTAAAGTTTCCAAATTCCATGGTTATATGGCACCAGTATCATAGAGATACATGTCCAACTGGCAACTGATTTCTTGAAACAACACTCCTGCATCCTACTGTTTCTTGGACACTTGTCAGAGCCTTTTGCTGCATGTCAGATGAGTCCAAAATACACCCACAGCCATTAGTAGCACACAGAGCACACAAATTGCAGGGGCTGAACACATTTCCTTTGGAGGGATCCGTAGCAGGTCAGGTAATCATATCATTTTCATATCATTGATGGCAGTAGATACACTAAATCAGTTCTCTATTAGAGCCTGTCTGATCATCTGTCAAGACTTAAAAGTGCTCTGTGTGTATGTGTGTGTGTGTGTGTGTGTGTGTGTGTGTTTGCCCATCTGTCCATGTTTTGGTGTGTAAAACATAGATTCAGGTATTATGGGTATAAAATGTTTTAGGGTGACAAAAAAAGAACCATTTTTAAACCAATTTCCTGTAAGAAAAAAAAAAAAAAAAAAAAGTTGACCTATTTAAAATATTTACTTTGCTCTTTACAGCTGAGGTACCAACATCTACGGTTTACCTGTAGCATTAAAAAAAGAAATTCCCTTTGCTTTGACAATACACGAATCAAATTCGTGAATCAAATGTGAATCAAATTCACCTAGTGGACAAGCCAATTCACTGAAGGGGAAAGGACATTGACATGAAAGATGAACATTTGCCTTTGGTAGCAGTTACTTCCACTTTGCAGTGACTTTATCTGTGACTTGTGAGTTTGCAAACCTCTGTTTTGTTAAACAGTAGGAAACAAGAGGGCGGAGGTGTGGTCTCTTTTGTTGGTAAACAAATAGATTAGAATGTGCTGTGTATCATTTTGCTGAAGGAATTTGTGGTAAAATTCGGTGGGTTTTTTCTCTTTGCCTGCTAGAATTTTCTTGTTAGCAGTGAGGGCACCTTTGGAACTGTAAGTGTATTTGCATAATTCAGAACAAGAAAGGCATCAGATGTTCACGGTATCATAATTAAAATAGTTTTAAATAATAATGTCCTCTGTGCAGGTTTGATTCGGGTATATAATGGTGTGTGCATGTCATAGTATTTAATGACAAAGCCATTTGCATAAGCCCAGAACCAGAATAAGACCAAAAGTAATAGCAGTTTTCTCATAAAGTTTTTTTTTTTAGTTCTTTGAATAAAAGGAGTGAAAGAGAGAGGTGCCTGAGGCTTCTTTCTAAGGTTGATCATCCAGAAGGTGAACATAGCTAATATGATTCCGGACCTCATCTTTTATTTTCCGAGGCTTTGTGAAGAGTGAAAAAATCGATTTAGGTGCCAAGGATCAAATCCACCCAATCATACACATGAAAAGCAGAAGAAGTTATACAGAGGATCATAAGTATGCAGTGAAAAGATGGCACTTGTGCTGAGAGGCCCATTGTGGTATTTCTAAATATGATTTAATCAATCATCTGGAGGCAGCAGGAAACACAGTGACAGCATAATTTATCTCTCCCTCTGCCCCTACTCCCCTATTCCTCCACCTATCCCACTTTCCTCCTTCTCATTTCTTTATCCCTCTAGCATTTAAATGCTCCCCTCATTTTCCTTTGTCCTGGTCTTTTTCATCCCTTTCACACTTGCTCTCCTGTCTGCAACAGTCAGCGAAGGGAAAAAAAGTGTGCAAGCAAAAATGCGAGCTGATGAATGAGAGAAACGTTGAGGCTGAAAGCGTGAAGTGTGACAGCATGTTAAGCAACACAACAGAAAACAGCAAAAGGTAAAGAGACTGTAAACCGACAAGTAACAAAATGGGAATGATGATACAAATAACGTTTAGTACAGAGAAAAGGCACGAAGCAGAATAAAAAACCAGCATAAACATCAGGAAGAAATGTATGGAGGGATCAAAAAGAGGAGGAAAGAAGATGAAAGGGAGACTAGTGAGAAATGGAAGTGCCTACACGATGTGTGATTTATGTCGCAGCGAAAGGCCCATTCCTGTGATTAGGCACTTTTGGCAGTAAATTGCTTCGGAGATTTAATGATGCAGAACTGAAGTTGGATATGTGGCACTTCGTCAAAAAAGAGTCAAGAAAAAGAGGATTGGTGTCTAATAGCATTTCCCTCTATTCTCTCCACAGAAAAGTGTTAGAGTGTGCACCGTTTTGTTTGTCACATTGAAATTTAAATTGTATAAAAAATATTTCTGATGCAACAAATGGATCTGAACCAAATGGCTGCTGGAAAAATCTGATTTGACAAATGAGGTGAATTAGGAAGTATGTGTGTGTGTTCATGTGAGAGACATACTGAGTTAACTGAGCAGTATGAGGATTGAAATGTGTGATCATCAGAAAAAAAATTGGCTGGCAAGAAAGCTATTTAGTGATGTTAAAGGAAAACTCCACTGTGAAACACTTTAAATATGTGTATATTGAAATATTTGTGAGGTGTTTTGTGAATCTGGTGCTAATTTATTGATTGGAGTATCATTAATTTCCCTGGGAAGTTAGTGCTTGTGTGTCACTTTGATATCACTGTGGGACATTACTAGCACAGTTACAATGTCGTTTAACAGGATAAAACATTTCAAACATAAGGGATAACAGTCAGATTTCATTATGTGCTCTTAAAAACAAAACAGCAAGAGATTCCTTTCCCACTCACTATTTTCCAGCTACGTTCCAACGTAGAAGTAGTGTAGACAACAAAGAGACTCAGCTTGGCTAGTTAGCAATCTATGATATGACAAGTACAATGGTGCTACAATTTTGGCAGGAAATATGAATCTTTGGAACCTGATCTGTTTAAGCAGAGTGTACAGATGAGAAGGTGAGAGAGTTGGATAGTCTGATGTACCAAAGCACTGCTGCATCACTCTCTTTAGGCAGAGATGAATTCCCACTGGAGCCACTATCAGCATGTAGTCAACCATGGGGACTAACTCACTATTAGTCTTTCCCACTCACTAATTAAACTTTTCCTTTAATTTCTAATTTACTTCTGTCACGTTCAGAAACTGAATAAACACCTAAGAAACCATAGCAGTATTTTCATAGCAAAGTAGTAGCTCTTAGTCACGGTCCTGTGAGACCCTCCACTACATCTTTTAATTGCTAATATGCCATGTTCACTAAATTAATGGCCTGTTAATTAGGTATGCTTGAGGACAGAAACCAGTAAAATGTGCAATGTAGAACAGGCAAAACCACTCTTCTAGAAAAATGTTTGCACACAGCACTTCAACAATGTTTCTCATGATATGTTAGTCCTGTAATACCATGAATCTCAGAAAATGTAGACTGAAGAAACTTCTTTTCACAATAAATACTGCAGATTACTGTCTTGTTTTGAATTTATACTTGTTCAAGGAAAGACGCATCAACAAAGCATCTTAGAAGAAATATTAGGCAAGAGATACTACTAGCATTAAAGAAGAAAAGAGCTTAAATCAAGTGAAATTTAATAGACAAGCACTGCAGATAGATGTCCATCATGCCCTGGGTTAAGGATCACAGCATTGGTTGAGAAGCAGGAGACTTCAATGAAATTCTCCATTTTTTTTCCACATCAGTGATATCTATGAGAAACTATAAAGATGTCAAGGAGATCTTTTTCCTATGGTATTTTCCTACAGGAGTGCAATCAAGTGTGGAGAACATTTTGTTCAAAAGCTTTGTGTAATTTCAGGTAACTCTCATGACATTGACAGCATTGCTTCCTCCATGTCAATACACCATTTGGACAATACTGTGAAAAAGTCTTGAGTACTATAATTTAAAATCTTAGATGTTCATGCATGCTGCATTAGTGTCAATAATGTCACGTCAATGCCGGAACCAGCATTACACTACATCCAACACCCAACACCCACAAACTCTGTCACATTCACAGTTACCATCATACTGATCACCTACACCTGTACACAATCACAGCCACAGTATTTAAGGACTTCCTCACTACCATGTGACTGTGAAGTATACGGTCTGTGTCTGTTACCAGTAGGTACCAAGCCTTTGTATTTTGTTATTCTGATGTTCTGGTTTTGATCCTGTTTCTGGTTTTCCTATTTTTTGGTCTCCTGCCTTGCCTAGTTTATGCTGTTTGCCAATCACCTGGCCTCTGCCGGTTTCCTGCTCCTAATCTTACTCTATGATTGGATTTATTGCAAGCTTTTCAAATAAAGCCTTTGTGTACCTGCACTTGTGTCTGTCCCTGCTGCCTGACAAGTAGACAAATAAGCAAATGAATATTATACTTTTTTATTATTGTTAAAAAAAAAGAAAATAGAAAAAAAGGTAAAAGAAAATATTAAAGAAAAGTTTAGCAAAATGTAATATAGCAATATAAGATAAGTAATATACCTCATTTTAGATTAAAGCATAATCTATGATGTCTGGGATCTGCACAATTAAGTGAACTAGACAAATCTGCGAAAGAACCAGTGCAAGTTTTCCAACATACTTTGTCCAGTTACAAAACCTCATGACAATATACCTAAGAAAATGTACTTTAATGCACTTTTGTTGATATTTAAAAACTTTTTATTACATAAATTCTTTACAGTATTACAAAGCAGCAGGAAAAAAAGCAGCTCAAGCCCCCCCACTTAGCCAGAAAGCTCAGCACTAAAGAGGCTGTTGCTATTTTGAACAAGCTGCCACTCAACCTGTCATGCAGTATAACCTTAGGACTGAAGAGTAAAGAAAAACTGGAAATCACAACATTTGGCTGGGACTGAACTGAGTGAACTGCACAACATGCTGAGCTGAACTGAACAGCATATATTCAGCAAAAGCACAAGCCTGACTGATGCGTATATCTCTGTTAAACAAAAGGGTGATGCTGTCATGGAATTAGATGCATGAACTGAATAAATAAGTATCGCAAAACTAAAAATATGATTACCGAACGTATCAGTTAATTAGTAAGCTAATATGACCCTATTAGTGTATAGTAAATGTGTGTTGTTGACCTCTACATATAGGCTGGAGGGAGCAAGAGGAGAGATTTGCTCTTTAATCCTCACACAGATGCAGAAGACATGAAGATCTAGACCAAATGCAAGATGTGCCTCTCCTCTTTAAAATGCATTTGAGGGAAATTCACACAAAAAAGTATGGGTTTTATGTGTGATTTTGTCCACTTCACATCCATCAATTTCTTCTAAAATAAAAAGAAATTCAATTTACTAAATACAATAAAAGAGAAAAAGAATACAGTTTAATTGCACACTTTTAATATGACAAGTGCATGGCAATCTGAGAATCCCCGTCATATACTACATAACCAAAAGTATGGACACCTGACCAATCACACCCTTATGTGCTTGTTGAACATACCTTTCCAGATTTAATCCTCCTTTGCTGTTATAATAATCTTCACTCTTCTGGGGAGGTTTTCCACTAGATTTTGAAACATGGCTGTGGGGATTTGTGTCCATCCAGTCACAAGAGTATTACTGAAATCAGGCACTGATGACGGATGAGAAGGCATGGGTTGCAGTTGGCATTCCAAGTGTTCAGTGGGGTTGAGGTCAGGGTTCTGTGCAGGCCACTCAAGTTGGACCTCAGCATTTTTTATGCACAGGGGCATTGCCATGCTGGACCAGGTTTGGGGCCCTTAGTACAAGTGAAAGGAAATCTTAATGCTACAGCATACAAAGACAATGTAGATGATTCTATTCTTCCAACTTGGTGGCACCTGTTTGGGGAAGGCCCACATAAGGGTGTGATAGTCTGGTGTCCACATACTTTTGGCCATATGGTGTATATACTGTAACTGTAGCAGTAATTCTATAAAACCAAAACTTCAATATTATACTTTGGCATCTGTATCATATTCAATTACTTCCCCACTGATGTTAGAATGAACAGAGATCAGTGGAGTGAAGAGACTATGGGGAGGCTCGTGTTTAAGTAAATTTTAATTAAATAAATTATAGTATAATAATATAAGTTTAACATATTTATTTAATTATTAATTAATTAAATGTGTTATGGATGATATAAATAATCTATGTGCTAGGTCATTGTATTCATTGTATACATAATTCTTTAAAATGTGTTAATAAAAATGTTGTTTTTTTCCATAAGTAAATTAGATTGTATATGTAGAGGTGGGTGGGGTGTCTTTCAGTGATATTAGAGGGAAATCTTTAAATCTGATTTTCTCCCTTTTCACATTTGGGGGGAAAAACCTTTAGTTTTCAGAACTATATATGATTTGACATATAAAATGTCAAAATTTGACTATATGAATGGTTTTTCCAGACCACCAAACATTAATCTATACTTTGTTTTCCCATTAGGGTAAAACCAATTGTGAATCTGGTTGTATGTCAGACATAGGAATGCACCTGATGTTGTTTAGTTGTTCTGACTAAACAACAATATCTGAGACTATATTTAATAAAACTTCATTTATTAACATATATATATATATGGTAGTTACTCAATTCATATTTCCTCTTCAGCTTTCTGATAGCTCTATTGTTGGCCATTTCTATCACTTCACACTTCACTTCTTACTATGTAGTCTCAGGCACAGTTTGAGTGATGAGCTTCATTCTTAGTAAATTGAATATTAATTTCAGACACTGAACACATTTTGCACCGCACCTTCTCTCGAACATAGACGTGGCTTAGTGTTGAATACTTTTTCAGCAATGGAATAGATTTTCATTTGCTAAAATGTGTGACTATTATTTAGATTATAGATTTGCTAAGAAGTACTGTCAAAAAGCTCTAAAGCATAGCAACCTGAGTGCCTGCTCTAAGGAGACGAAGAGGACAAAGAGCTGTGTGACTCTTATTTAGATTTGTGAAAGAAATACTGGCAAAAAAGCAAGTGCCTTAGGGAAATTGCAGGCCCAGTAACTGTTCAACTGGAATTCTGTGTGACTAGATTATGGATTTACTAAAAGAGTGCTGACAAAATTCTCTAATGCGGTGCCACCTGGTGACATCTACAAATGGCTGAGTGAGGGGAAAATGGTTAATGTTGATGCCTCACAGCTCACTGGTCTCTGGTTCAGTCCTGAGCTGGCCTTACTGTCTGTGTGGAGTTTTACATGTTCTCCCCATTTCTGTATGGGTTTCCTCTCACCTTTCCAAATCATGCCAGTAGGTCGATTGGCTACTGTAAGACTACTCTAATGCCCCTAGGTGTGAAAGAGTGTATGCTTGGTGCCCTGTGATGGACTGGTGTGCTTCCAGATTCATCAGGACCTTGACCAGGATAAAGTGGTTACTGGAGATAGATGGATGTATTCACTGACTGTGGAGGAGGACACCTTAGCATCTCTCAGTTTGTTGTAATTTAAGAAACTAACCTTGAAAACCCCATTTATTGCTGATATCTGATTAATATGATAAGTTTGTACATAAATTGCCCATGGCTACACCCAACCAGTAAATAAATTTATTTCATGCCTGTAGCATTTGGCCAAATGACATGTTGGACCATCATAACAAACATTTGATTAAACTATTTTTTTATTAAGGTATATACTGGAAATCATATGATACAGTAATTCTGTCTTATTTTTGATCAAACAGCAGCAATGACAAGATACACAGTTTTCTTTAAATTACATTTAAATTTATTATTATGACATTATCTTACAGGTCACAAAATGTTTGGTTCTAACAAAATAAGAGTAAATACAAAGTCTCTGGAACATACATAATTCAGACAAGTGCAGGTTGTACACACCTTATGTTGTTAAAATGTATTTTTAAATGTATTTTCCATTAGAAAGTACAGTACATAAATACTATTGAAGGCTTTAGACCTTTGAATAGATTGAAAACTGTATTATTGCATTATTACAACTCTGTATTATAGTCTATTAAGTCAGTCTTTCACCTCACTTAACTGTACTGAAAGATAGAATATGCTTTAGTCTCAGGACACAACAAATCACTTGCAGCTTACACTTCAATATACTGTATATCCCTCCTTTTCATTCTCATACATGCCCAAATCTATACATTTGTTTTGGCACTCTGACATCTCCTCTGGTGCTCAGATATAGATAAAAATAACCCCTCAATCCTGCTTTATGACATGCAGATAATGTTTGCAATCCACTATTCAAAAGGGACTTGAGTCAAATTGCTATTTAACCAAAAGTTACATTTCAAGTTACATTTTTAAGCCAGGTAAACCATTTTCCCATCAGTTGAACTTAAGGAATTTACAGTTATGGAGGATAACCTTTTTGAGGAAGGCCAGTGCTTGACTGCACTACCATTTACACAAATAGCAGACAGACATTCAAACAATTATAGTACAAAATAAATGATAAGACAAGCAAGACACTAAAACCTTTGGCCAAGTCAAAAACAAACATCAAAAAGTGCTAGACCATAGTCCAATATCACTTATGAGTACCAAGGATAGACCCCTTACTTTCTCTATTTTGTCACATTTCTTCTTTCCCATTCAGACTTGTTGTTTTCTTCACCAAACCTAGCTAGCAATACCAGGGTGGTGCTGAAGATCCTGTTGAGGGAACAGAGGCTGTGGTGTAGGGTGGATTTGCAGACTCCTGCCAGCTACCATGGCTGCTGGGGTAAGCACAGAGGGGAGCAACGAGGCATGTGGTGGGGGGTGAAGCGTTAGGCCAGCAATGTGAGAATGAGGATGTGCACGGTGGAGGGGTGCTGCTGAAATAAGGTGGAGAGGGTGTGTTGCCAGCATTACTGCAGGGGAAGCTTGATAGAACACAGTAGGAAATGGAAGAGGGGTGAAGTGGGGCTGTGAGAGACTGGGACGGAGAGGAGGGTGGGCAGATGGGGAACTGTGGGATGCCAAGCAGGCCGAAGGACAGGAGATGAAGGAAGAGAAAGCTGAAAGTGCCCCATGCTGATGTATTGTGTATGAGAGACAGGGAGCTGGGACAGTCTGATTTGAAGGCTCAGGACCAGGAATAGGTAGTTGGTTCATTTGAGGAACAAATGAACTTCTTGGCATGTCATGTTGCTCTTGGAGATGTTTCTGCTGCATATGCTGCTGGGCCTGAAGTTGAAGAATTCTGTACTTGTCCATCTCTTCCTCCGTGAATGTTATAGGTTTCTCTGTTAAGGGAGGGATCAAGCAACTCTGCGGTGGATTATTTGGGGTTTTGTCTGATGTCTTCCCCAGAACTCTGATGAAGTTTTCATGAGACATGGACTTATCTTTCTGTGTTTCTTTGCTTACACAAGGTTCTGCAGTTCTCTGATCAGTTAAAGGTGGACAAGCTTGGGATGAGGAATTTTGCGTGGCTATATGTGCAGTTTCAAATAATGCTTGGCATTCAGGTTTTGATTGATCATTTAGAAATGTTTTTGCTTGGTTACCACAACTGCTGCTGCTACCTTTCACTTTGTGCATTCCTGCCTGTCTTATTCCTTTCTTTATCGAGGGGAGTTTGCCAATCAAGGGGAGTGAAAGAGTACATATTCTGCTATTTGCCAATTTTTTATCAGTTGATGTGCTCTGCTTTGTCAAATCACTGGATTTGGAATTTTGTGCAACAGGTTCCAGCTTTCCTCTGAAATCAGAAATAACAGGTTGGGAGTCTGATTGCACTGCCTCTGATCTATCAATACATGTTGATGTTGGTGACGGACTCTTTTCTCTTGGTGTGTGTTCTCTTGAATGAGAATGTTTGGTCCTGGCAGATCTCTCTGCTGGCCATTTGAAGTCACTCTGCCCAGAATAGGATTGCTTAATATAAGAACTGCAGTCGCCACTAATGTCTGAAATGCTGGTGATACTAGAGGAAGCAGGACTATGTCTGAACATTGGACTGGACTGCTCATCCCCCTTCTCGTGATTCACCACTGATCTTAACCAGAACCTGTTTCTTCGTTTATGCCTCCTAAGATCAGGGCTTGGTCTCTTGCACCACCAGTCTTGTTCTGTGTCATGTGGATCATCACCATCCTCATAGACTCTATACAAACAAATTCTTTTTGTGGCAGGGTTACGGTAATCTCTATATCTGTTCTCCCTGAGGTGCCTTTTATGCTTTCTTATACCGTATCTCTGCTTTATAATACAGTGTCTGTCACAAACCCCATAGTAATTCCTCTCCTTGTAGAGTTCTGAGTCTCTGTAATCGCAGTATTCTTCTCTGGGTTCAGTATCTTTGTCTGGGCTGTCTGACATGTGCCTGTAACCATAGCATGGGAAGCTATAACTAGATTTTCTGATATAAGAGCAAGGCTGGCTACATCCTCTCCTCCTGGGATAGAAGGAAGCTGATGCAGAAGAAGTACAATGTCTTTCCCACTGGTATGCAGGCCATTCGCTATCAGACCTCAATTCCGACAAGACGCCCCATGAGCTGGACTTGAGTGGGGTCACATTAGCATCCCGTTTAGATTTACAGAAGTTGCCATACCACTGGTAATTATCCCCACTCCCAACTGGAGATGCATGCAAAAGAGCCTTGTGCTTCGCCACGCCTAGAGCAGAAGGCAACCTCTGACGCTTCCTTCTTCGGTGTTGTGGGGCAGAAAAAGCATTTACAATTATACTTTTCAGGTTTAGTTGTTGTGTTTCATCCTGTGGTCTCTTTCTGTTCCTGAGTTTGTGCCTCTTCTCAGTGCAGTTCTGCTTGATGCGCAGTTTGCTGGCCGGGGTGCTGTTGAATTCAAATTGTCCTTCAGCAGGTGACTGGGAAAAACTGCTGAGTGCACAGGCCACTCGTTGTCTCTTAACAGCATTTACTTTACACATACGAATTCTTCCTCTCCGCCGATGTTTGTGTTTCTTTGGTTTTAAAATGCCTAAGTTAACTTTATTAATATTTGGGGTCTGCTCCTCAGCTCTGTTGGGTTGATCTGAGACATTGCAAACATCTGCCTTCTCTGCCCCTGTGCTTTTCTCTTTGCCTTCTGTGCATTTGAAATTCAAGAAGAGTGGATTGCAGCTGTAGGACACACGGGGTTCATCTGAGGTGTACTGCACAAGCTCACAAGGCCATTTTAGCTTAGTCCCATCTTTTCCAAGGACACTTAAGAAAGTTTTTCTGCTTAGGTCACCCTCAGCTAAACAGTTTTCAGTCATCGAATTATCCTGTTTGCTACTTCTTTGTAAGTCTTGTTTTGAGTACTGTGCATTGAGTTGGCCAGGAGTCATATTGTTATGTCCATCTATGTGAGCAGTAGGGCTCAGGCTGCTTCTCTCCATCAATCCCTCATAGGCCCTTTCTTGTCTGGATTTCTGGCCATTATTAGCTGCCCTATCTTTTGAACTGGCTGGCTGTCTCCTAAATTCTGGACCATGTGTATCAGGACAACTTTGCCTCTGTGGCTCTATGGTGCAGTACATCACTTGCATCTCCAGACTACCTTCCTGATTGGGCTGATCTGTCTGTAGATCCCTCTTTGGGGAAGTGTTCAGTGGCATTGGATCCAGAGGAACATGGTGGTCATCCTGTGTGGGTGAGGGAGATCGGGACAAGAGGGCCTGCAAGGCCAGCTTCTGCTGCTGTCTCTGGACTTCCTGGTGGTCACTAGTTTCATCCAAGCCATCAGTGAACACTGATGCACAGGAGTCCAGCTTCAGGTGAGCCCGTTTGGAGAAACAGAATGAGATCCCTGCCTTAGCATGCCGGTGACCTTTTGGGGTCTGAGCTAGCAGTGAGGAACACTTAACCCGAAGAGAGCACTGATTTGTAAGCACTGGCGCAGATGGAGGGATTTTGGTGGTTGGGGATTTTGGTCCTTCCTTTGGGGAGGGAGTGCTGTGATTCTGATCTTGGTATAGGGTGTTGTTGGATCCTGGTTTGTCACTGCCATTGAGCCTTATTTTCTCTTGCTGCTGGTCTCGGGCTGCAGCTGTTAACTTTGTCTTCTTTTCCTTGTCACTGTCAAAAAAAAGAACATACTAAGCAATTACAGAACCTTATGTATTTGCTTCACAGATATATATATATACCTGTTTCACCTCCTACAGTCTCAGAGGCACTTGCTTGCATGGCTGACGGGGGACTTTTTAATCCTCTATCCTCTTTTGTCCTCTGTGTACTATATTTAATTGTTACTAAATTCATCTCTACTGAAGTACACCTATGTTATTTCCTGGATTCTTCATCAGATATATACAGTTTGTTTTAAAACCAGTAAAGGTGAAGTCACTATTTGTAATATTTATAACAATGTACTGTATATTATTTATAGAAATATGATATAAGGTATTTGTGTTATATTCTAGAGAAATATGTATGGCAATGATGGCTCAGTGGTCAAAGGTAAAAAAGTGGATATCCAATTGAAGTGAACTGAAGTATTGTATTATAAAGCTTTGTTCTTTAAGGGCTTTGAAAACCATACTATATAGCAAACATGGTGTCTCACCCATCCCTTTGCTGCTTGAGCAGGGCAATTTGATGGAGGCGTTTCAGTGCTTTCTCTTGCTTCCTTTCATCCTTCCAGCTCTTAGATGAGACATTGCGTGCAAATTCTCTTTGCTTAAGCTCCTTCAGTCTCTGCCAAGATAGATACAAGAGGGACAAATTACATACAGAGACAGTAAGCAATGTCGGAAAAAGGTAATTCCAAAAAGATCAAAAGAATGTATTGTTTAAAATTTCCTAACAAAATATATAGATGGATGTCTGTCTGGTTATTAATTTCTTCCTCTGGGAAGAAAGGGAAAAATGAATCAAAACAAAATAAACAAGATATCAACAAAGCCTACACCCAATCACAAACCAATAAAAATGTCAGAAGCATCTGGCAGACATGAAGTCAGCACTGGGGAGATGTCAAATGCAGTGACTTTATACAAAGAGGGAAATAAAGAAATTTTACCATTTGATTAGACTCAGGAAATGCAACAAAAGAATAACTAGCACTCTAGCATTCCTTTCTTTTCAGGGCCACTTATTCACTTTTTCTTATCAATTCACATCTCTTTTATTCTTCCTCACAATACATTGCACTTCATACTAATTGTCTTAATTGGCATTTTTCAGTAATGACACCTTCAGGCTTGCTTTTGATGCATACTCACAATCAGGGTACAATAGATACAAAGGAATTTATTCAGAATATATTTAGAAAACATCCTGAAAACTGTACTACATTGTTATCCTTTTTTCCCCATTTTTGTTATTTGCCAAATCTCACCCACTAGCCAGCTCTTTCCTATTTCCTCTTTCCCACATGGCAGGGGAGGGTGAAGGGTAACACAAGCTTCCTCTGAGATATATGAAGCCAGCCACAGCATCTTTCTGGACTGCTGTTCATGCTATATCACAGGGTAGCTGAACACAGTTGGAGGAAAGCACTAACTACCCTCTTCCATATACATGAGCTCATAGACATCCATGATTGGCTAGTTTTGCTGTGATTGACAGAGATAGAGAGAGCATATGCCATCTCTCTCACCCAAAGAGCACATTTTGCTCTCTTTGATTGGCTGTGACATTGTAAACTAAAAATTAATAGACTGAGCACACACTGTCCAATCAAAGTACACTGAATAAAATGAAATATAAAATATTAGGTATGGTCTACATAAAAAAGTTTCTAATCAAAATGTACTGTAAGTTTATTGCTTATACTAAATTTAAACAAGTTTCTAATTCCTAGATTGAATTATGTAGAGTGAGCAAGATCAATTCACTTAGTATTAACGTAAACCAATTACATCATGAAATCTTGCAGGGATGTTGGCACTGACGGGTACTATAACTATACGGTGTCCCAAAAGTCTTCATACATAGAGAAAATTAACACTTTTTAGTAAAATGTAACTTTATTTACAAAATATCCTCTACATGATTGCCATATCTTTGTAAACACACATGAAGTGAACGTATGGAGTGAACCACACTCATGATGAACTCTGATTATCATGATGATAATCTGGTGTATGCATGTAATTGCATTGTGCCAGCTTCCCATTCCAGCCATGAGAATGATTTCAATAGTTTCTTCTTTTGTCAGAGGCATTCTTAAAGGCTATCTGAAACAAATATAAACTAAGTATGACAAATTTTGGAAGACATTTTGCTAAAAAGTGTTAATTTCCCCCTATGTATGGAGATTTTGGGACACCATGTATAGTGTTAAATTAACACAATTAATAGATGTGTGGTAGAATAGTGCAGCGGTAAGATAGCTTTTGCAGAATGGCAGCGACCTGCGTTAAATCCTCAGTTTGGGTGAGTGTGTGGAGTTTAGGTTTATTCAGAAATACCGGACCAAATCATGTTAGATGCACAAAACCAAACTGTGTTAATGTAACTCAGTTCAGTCACATGGAACTGATGTACACATTTGTTGTGATTGAATGTAATTGTGATTTGATTGAATGAAAGGGTCACAGCTTTTCTGTTGACCATATTTGGTATATGGAGGAAACATGGCATGAACCCAGCAGAGCATTACGGACTTGAAGTGCTTAAAAAATTTGAGCTCATAAATGCAGCTCACTCTAAGTGTAATAGTTAATAGACCTTATCATTATATAATGCATTGTTCAACCTTATTAGTTTCATTGTTGAGCTATTAATAGATATTAGATATTAGCTCTCCCATCCAATTTCATGACCAGCCAGCAGTTCTGCTTTGTATTTTGAATATGTAACACCTTTATTCCATTACAACCCATTCGTGCTTACTGTGTAAAAGCCATGGCAAAGAATTCCCTGACACATTGATTGATTTGTATTGAGAAATCAAGTGTGTTTTGTAACAACTGTTTATTATCATTAAAATTTCACCATTAAAAAAAAAACTGTTTTAAATGATGTGAATGATAGTTGTGCCATTTTCTCTCTTTTCCAATTTTTTTTCTCAGTGCCACTTTTTTCCTTCTTCTCTTTGTCACAGTTTTGATTTAAAGTCAAATTAATTCTACTTTTCTCTCACTAATGCTTGACATAACTTCCATTTCTGAGTCTGTTGAGAAAATATAAAAGCAATGTGTGTAATTATCTCAGAACACTGTCATATTCATGATTTTGGATTTTGCCCTTGAAAGACAATTTGAAATGTCATTGAAACAGCTGCCTCATGAATAATTGACAGATTTACAGAACGGTTTGAACTGTTCAGCAGAAAATGTAATGTCTTGAAAACTCAAAGGCACCGATTTACCATGTCCTTTTTGCTCTTTTTTTCCCTGACAAAACAAAAGAAACTGATAATAAAATGGGAACAGGAATCCAGGAAGTCTTTGATTTTAAAAAAAAAAAAAAAAAAAAAAGGAAAACACGACTATTTCATTGGCACTGTATCTGAATAAGATTCAAAATGGTGTTTATCATCTCAGGAATGTCATTCAATAATCTTAGCTATACCTGTAAAGAATATCTGTTCATTTCATACACAGTGTGACTGATAATTGTCCTTACACCAGGGGTCCTGGTTGAATAAACTCTGATATAAGTATCTAAAACTCTTACTGAGTGAAGTTAAAAAGCAAACTTGTTGTTGCTTCACTCTTCACCTTTGCCATGTTCATCTTTATAAGAAATCCTATTTCGTGCTAAATACAACGTCTGGGATAAAGGTTTTTCATGTGAGATGTATGGTATATGGTATTTCTATGCAGGCTTTTATATGTCAGCCCAGTAGTGCTCAGTCCAAATACAGTTAATGGAAAAGCCACATAAAGCCACAAAGCATTAAAAATGAAAGATTTATGAAAATGCTGTACATGAGAAAAAATTCTGAAACAGCACAGCATTAATTAATAGAAAAAAGCCCCAGACCATTACAAGACTTTTGCAAGGATGTTAGTTTTAGCTACTCTATGAGTAATTAAAAATAGTTGCTGACTAAATGTTATTTAGTTAAAGCAAAATTGCTATTTTTAGGCTATTTTATTAGTGTAGTTAAATGCTGATAAACAACAGCAAAGGACAGATCAAACTGCACTTTAACAGCCATACACAGGCTACAAATTATATTTACGGCTTAAATGCTCTTTTATGCATTGGTAAAAATAAATACACACATGCAATAAATGTGCAAAATAATAAATATCTGTGTCATATTACACTTGTACATACCAATTCTCAACTGAAACCTTTGAATCTGGAACTGAGAATACACATCATAGAAGCTCATGTTCGTCAACAGAGCCCTTCTTACAGCTCAATCACCTGCCTTACTGGCTCTATAACAGAGTCTTAGAGCAGTGTTGAGGCTGATAATGACTCAGGACTTGAACCACCATCTTCAATTCCAGCCTTAGAAGTGCCCAAATACAAATTTGGATAGACCTCTTTCAGCTGTCATGCACCACTTTAAATAAGCTGAGTGCAATTGGATAGCTATGTGCGACACACAGCACTGAATGCGCTTTTTGTGCGGTGTGTATATGAACACCCAGTTCTTGATTAATACTTGAGAAAGTAATCCACCTTCATGTTTCATGTTCATGTTTATGATGCTCCCTATTGTTTTTAACATACACCTTCTGAATCACTATGCTGCTTGTGACAGACATAAATTGCAGCATTTTTTTGCAACTGTATATTGTTTTTTAATTCTGTTCATTTTATTTGGATATCTTATTGTGTTGTGCTCCTCTGGGCTGCCCTACATTTTAAAAAGTGGATGATGAATTTTAAATAGAAATTCAGTATACAGTATAAATGCTATTCCATTCATGCAATGAATCATCTGCACAACAAAGATACTCCCTGACAAATGAATAATGAGGAACACAATATATAACAAAAATAGATATAACTGTTCTAACAGAAATTTTCTCAGGTCTCACACCCACATATAATCATGTAGGATAGGAAGGTCCATGTAAGATATTAAGGTCCAAATTAGCAGCTTCGTATATGGATTTGGTGACTTTTTAGGTCCCTTTAGTGAATATATATTCATAAAAGAGCATTTGATACAGCTCTCCAGCTCACATCACAGCTTTTCCCAAAAACCAATCACTGATCACCATTGTTTTCCAACAACCAATCACTGATCACTAGTTTTTCCCAACAACCACTTGTTTCCCAATTGCCAATCACTGATCACCATCATTTCCCCAACAACCAATCACTGATCATCATTGTTTCCCCAACAACCAATCACTGATCACCATCATTCCCCAACAACCAATCACTGATCACCATTGTTTTTCAACAACCAATCACTGATCACCACTGTTTCCCAACAGCCACTTGTTTCCCAACTGCCAATCACTGATCACCATAATTTCCCCAACAACCAATCACATCACCATTGTTTTCCAACAACCAGTCATTGATCACCATTGTTTTCCAACAACCAATCATTGATCACCATTGATTCCCAACAATCAATGAGCATCACTGTTTCCCAGTAACCAATCACTGATCATCGTTGTTCCCATGACTAACAGTGGTGCCACGGCCAAATACTTCTTCTTTTTTTTTTTTTTTATAAGATATGAGTTTTGTTCTGTTCTGCTCTTTAGATTTTCCTTTTTCATGTTTTAATATGCAAATTATCATGATGATTCAATGAATATGCAAATTACTCTGTAACATCATCTGGTGACTTCTAGCATCTTCTTGAACATGTATTAGTTACTTTTTTCTATAATTTTCTATAATTATAACTCTAGAACACATTATGAATGTGTGGCTAATTCTAAGCCTATGTTGTTAGTAATCAGCAGGGATTATATGATTCTACCTACGGCCACACACAAGGGCAAGTCAGTGTGAAATGTCATCTGACAGCAGAAAACAACCATGACCTCTGCCTTTCAGGACACATTAGGAGCTTTTTCTACAACATCAGCTCCATAATGAGAACAGGCAACATCCTAATCAACTAAAATGACTCTGGATAGGTGGTGTCACCCACATATATGCCTCACAATATAAAAAGATACAGATCTGGGTTCTTAGTCAAGGTCTGTGCATCAGATGTCATCTTCAATGCCACTCAATGCTGCCAGGTTACTGGACATAACAGAGCCATTTTCAGTGTTTATTCTTTAAATGTACTATAGTATATTATTCCTTCAAGTATACAAAATGAACCTTAGTTACTCTAACCTGTGTGTGTGTGCATGTGCATGTGTTAGGGGTGTAACACAATGGCACGTTGTGAATCTATGTAGCACTTCCAATTTATATATTGTATTCGGATTTAAATGCGAAGTGAGTGTGTCTAAACAGGAAGGTTTTTTAAATATTTGTTTGTTTGGGGTTGTTTTATTGCTTCTTCTCTACTTTCAACCGCTAATTCCCCGAGATAGAAATGCCAGCACTGTCAGCATGGTCTGTGAATTCAGCCCTGACAGTTCCTCCACCTCAGTTAGATTTGAGAGACTGATACTCACTGGAGTATTTTTTTAATCCCACTCACACAATTATTATTTGTGTTTGTACCTGTCTGCCTTTTCTAACAAATTTAGTCGGTTCTGTTTCCCAAAATTTCAAAACTAGTAGCATAATTTAAACCAACACAACCCTGACCAGGCAGTTACTAAGGATGACTGAACATCCTTGCATGTTAATGAATGTTTGTCCCTTTGTCCCTTTGCTTGCCCTTCTCTCACACCCGCATGAAAGTAAAAACCTCCTGCTCAGGTGAATTTTTTAATAACCCGTCGGATCCCAGTCCCAAATAGATACCCTGCAAGCTTGGCTGGCAAGCTTTCTTGCAAGCTTTATAATAATAAGAAGAATAAAAAGAACAAAACAAAATACAAAAAAATAGTGCACGTCCTATTTGTATCTGTATTTATATCTGTTTAGAACACATTAGATGTTCATTCCCAATTATGAATAATGTATTTGTTGTCAGTTATATCCCTAGTGTGTGTGTGTGTGTGTGAGAGAGTTTGTGTGTGTGTGTGAGTTTGTGTGTGTGTGTGTTTGTGTGTGTGTAATTACACATGCTCTAGTTCTTCTGTTTTATCATACTCCACTGTGACAGGCTTTAAATCTAAGCCACAAAAGCTCAGGTGTGGAAATTCACTCGGCTGACCTCCTAGACCCAACCTCACTCAATCAACAGATGGGACTTCTAATGCAGTGTTCCTCGACCCTGCTCTATATTTGAAATTACGCCCTATTTATTATATAGTGCACTATTTTGGGCAGCAATTTGTAGTCATGTCATAAAGCACATTCCAGAAATATCTGTACTGCAAAATATCAAATGTGACAAAGCACTAAAATAGGCCAAATAATGGAGTTTATATTTCAGAATGTTACTGTACCAACACAATGTGCAAACCACGTAGTGTACAAAATCATTTTATCTTTAATTGCATTTTATTAGTGCTGACAAACCAGCGGAACCCAGAAGAGGACAGGTTCCCTTTTAAGTCTGGTTCAAAATTCATATTTTTAATTAATACCATAAATCTTCCCTTATAAAAGAAAATAATTTTCATTTTTCAGGCAGACCCACTATCCACAAAACAAACTAAAAGAACCACTGATAGATTTTTTTTTTTTTACCCAGTGGACCAAGGAAATTGAATAGAGGGATCTGGTGTGTGAAGAGAGAATGAATGTGCGTGTTTGTGTGTGTAAGGCGTCTTAACACGGTTCTTCCCCTAGGTATGGCTGATCCTTTGAGAGTCTCACAATGAGTCATCTCCTTCTCTCTTTCTCTGTCTGCCTTTCTTTTTTTTAAATGCCACACTCTCTTGTCCTTTTGGCAGGCTGTGGCAGGTGCAGATAAATGGAGAGGCTCAGCTGGGCTACTGATGCTCTGGAGAACGCGCGGCGTTTGACAAGACCAGAAGACAATAAGAAGCTCTTCAGAATCAGAGCTTCCATAGAAGAACTCTCTCTCTCTCTCTCTCTCTCTCATTCCTAAAATCTGAACACTTGGGAACATCAATATGTTTTCTCATCTATTTCAAAAGAAAGTTGTTAGTCTCCAACCTGAGATTTATTTATTTATTTATTTATTTATTTACCATTGTCTTTCTCATTTAATGTTATGGCTCATCCATGAGTCAAGTTAGTCCCTCTTATCTCTCCTTCCATAAATGTTACATAAATGTCTATTAACAAAAAAGTCATATTTTCCATTGTTAAACAACAGAACACTTTGTTTTACAATAATCACAATAGTAACTTACCCAAGATTTGCACAGCCAATCTGTAAAAGATGGTCTCTGCTTTATTATCCTGAAGGTTTAATCAGTGCAAAAGAAGGCAGTTTAATGCAAAGACAGTAAAACTATATCCTATAGCAGCAACTGTGCTGCTTCTGAACCACTACACTGCTGCATGCTATATGATGCAATGTGACTAACTATAGCTTTTTAAACCAGCTGAATGTGGGGCAGAAATGCTGTTTCTGAGTGCTATAGATAGGTTTCATTAATGCTTTAAGTCAGAAATATAAACACAAATACACTTTACCCATGTTCAAAATGTATTTTAATGTATTCTAGGTATTTTATTCACCGGCCACTTTGCCAATCTCTTTTGAAGATTGGAAAAAGACCAACTGATGTTTTTCCAGTTTTCAACTGTCAAGTTTTGGTGAGTTTGTGCCCACTGTAATGTCATATCCCTGTACTTGGCTGACAGGTGTGGAATCCAATGTGGTCTTCTGCTGTTTTAGTCGATCCTCCTCAAGGTTCAGCGTGTTGTGCCTTCTGAGATGTTTTTCTGCTTACCGCGGTTGTAAAGAGTGGTTATTTCAGTTACCTTAGACTTCCTGACAGCTCGAACCAGTCTGGCCATTCTCCTCTGACCTCTCTCATCAACAAGGCATTTCCACCCTCAGACCTGCCACTCACTGGATGTTTTATTGTTTTTTTTTTTTTGCTCCATTCTGTGTAAACTCTAGAGACTGTTGTGCATGAAATCCCAGGAGATCAGCAGTTACTGAAATACTTACACTAACAACCATGCCATGGTCATCGTCACTGAGATTGCATTTCTTCCCCATTTTGATGTTTATATTTCAATACAGTTCAATCAAATTCAGTTCAATTTCTATTTATATAGACTTTTAACAATGGGCATTGTCAAAAAGCAGCTTAACAGAAATCCAGGTATATAATTTAAATTAAAATTTTAAATGTATCCCTAATGATCAAGCCACAGGCAACGGTGACAAGGAAAAACTCCCCGAGACAATAAGAGGAAGAAACTGTGAGAGGAACCAGACTCAAAAGATCATTAGGGATACATTTAAAATCTTCATCTGATAGTGTGATGATATGAATAACGTCTCTTATATAACTGTATACTATAGTCAAATAGTGCTAACTGTGTTAATAGGAGTTTGAGTATGAACATTGAATATGAGTATGAGGATGAGTTTTAGCTTGATCTATTGTATCAAACTGGTGTTCAGTGGTTCAGTGATGGAGACTTGAATTGCAGTCTTTAGGCTATCCAAGGAAGAACATCCACAGCCATCTTTAGGGTGTCTGTGTGGTACTATCCACAGTAATCTCATGGTGATCTCTAGGCTAGGTGAAGTGAATATTAACTGATGCTCTTGACCTGTATCTGTATGACTTTATGCATTGCATTGCTGCCACATGATTGGCTGATTGGATAATTTCACGAATGAGCAGGCGTACAGGTGTTCCTAATAAGATGGTGATGACTGCGAGTGTATTTGTAAATGAAACAGTGGGACAGAAATGGCACCTCAATCATGGGATCACTTTAATGCTTTGTGCTTATTAAATATCTGGACTGATCCATTGTAGCCCCTAATTTGTACAATATTAGATATTTCTATCAGCTGAACGACATTAGCCTCTGTCAGCAGAGAATGCCTCTTCGATGAACCTAAAGACATTCAAATCTCACATGTAGGTAAGAGAGAAGGAAGTTCAGAGAGAGGTAAGTCTTGTGAAGGCATAAGTATAGTCCCACGATGCACAGAGGTGGTGTAGAGAAAAAAAAAAACTCACAGGAAACAGCTGAACACCAACATTGACAATGCTCTTTCAACCTTAGCAGCCAAAATTACAGTCCTACACAACCACTGCAGGCTATGCCACTATAAAGAAAACACACAATATGCTGTTGCAAAGATGAATGTGTGTCTTTTTTTTAATTTGTGAGTCTGAGGCTGGAGGTTGTAAAAAGGCGTCTTGGCTGACCTTAATGTCATAAGCATTAGGGGTTGGTAATGCCAGTATTTGTTTAGATGTGTTCAAATACAAACTGAACATTTGAAATTGCAGTGAGAGCTTGCACTGAGAGAAATTACAAAAAGAAATACGGTGCTGACTGTAGCTCTTCCTGACTATTCTTTTGGGATCATTTTGACAAATGGTGCTTACTGGTTGCAGCGACATCCCTGTTCTGCTGTACTTAATGACAATGCAAGCAGAGTGTCAGCAGGTTCCTTCATCACCCCACCCCCCACCTAACAAATAAAAAATTCCATTATGCATCCTAAAGACACTGCTGTAACAACACTTGTAATCTGGTCCAATCAGACTCGGACCAAATCTCATCACAGAATGACATTCTTGGAGGTAGGAGGCAGCAATAAGCCTCAGGCGTGTACTTGAAGAGCAAAATTAAAAGCTCTAACTTACTCCCTCGTCACTATAAACAGTACCTCCAAGGACTCGAGAACATATCCAGAGTCTATGTGTAAACCCTGTGCTGGCTTGTATAGGCATTAAATAAAAACACTGAATATCTTAAAATATAATAAAAATGAGAAGCGTTAGCACTGACGCAGATGAAACACATATGTTCTTTATTCAGAGAGAGATGTTCCTATTGAGTGATTCTTTTTGTGATCAATTTTCAGGTGGTACAGTCATGAACAATAAGAAGACATTGTCTTGTCAATGCTATTATTAGCTTCTACATAATTTAATCATCAGATGCCATGAAGAACATGTAAACTTTGTGCTTTGAGCGAGATGCCTAGATTTGGTACTGAAAAAAGGCATAATACCCTCAACAGAGTCTATATCTATAAATACTGTATCAAGGACACAGGAGATATGTAAAGACCAGAGTAGATGTTCTGACAGCTAAGCTTTCATCTATCTCCTTATCTATTTGTAACAGTATGTCCAGACCTATTTCATTAGACCATTGTTATTTATCATAACACACATTGAAGCAGTGGTTCTCAAAGCGGAGTTGTTAAAAATTGTTACCCTGATGGAAATACATACAGTCCTTATTATCAAAGATATTCTATTTATTATTGAGTTCTTAGAGTTATTTTCCTTGAACTGAATAGGTTTTATTTGAATAATGAGCCTAATATTTGAATATGTATTCAAATCGTTTAAGAGTGAAAAAAACCAAAGACTGAGAATAGATCATATTAAACAAAACAAAAACAGGTATTGAACTAGTATTCTCAATCTTCTCTGGAACACTGTGCCAGAGCTTAGAAGCGATGTAAATAAATAAATAAATAAATAAAAATTCTGACAACTGACACTTGGGATTAACAGTGGGTCTGCCTCAGCTAAGCGAAGTGCTCGGAATGTGTTATAGCATTTTGTGAGATCAGCAATACACAAGAGCTAAACTGTTTCCCCGAAAAATTCATAACGTAAGGTCTGGTACCTTAATCTTAAGGTCTTAATAAACGGTCTTTAGGTCTGGTACCTTAATCTTAAGAATGTTCTTTAATTAGCAAACATTTCCAGAGGCCCTTCTCCACTAAAATGGTATTTAATTTTAATGAGTAAAGCAACCCGTTTTTTTTTTTTGTTTTTTTTTTAATTTGATCTTGCATGTAGTTTTACCTCAAAAAGGCCAGAGGCTGTTAATTTCAATTTCAATAATCTCACTTGATCCATTTGATATATTGGTAGGGACCAAGCATGGAGTGCTGAAACATTTTTTTTTCTCCCCTAAAATGAATCATGCAGACCAAACTGTAATGTCAAACTTGGTCAGTAGATAGTATTCCCTCCCACTAGCGAGATGGGCCCAGTTGGTTGGATGGAGGCACTATAGTGCAACATTGCATGCTTTAGCCTATACTGTATCATGCAAACCTTGAGACCTAGAGACTATTTTTTGGTTTGATTCTTTGCTAATTCCATAACAATGTGCAATTTGGGCCATCAGGCTCTTTCCATTTATATATACATATATATATATATATATATATATATATATATATATATAGCTAATTTACATAATATGCAAAATTTATTTTTGCAAAACTAGTCCTAAGATTTTTGACCTGTCTTCACAAAATTAGTGACAAATTAAATTAGTGACAAATTAGTCAGCAGAGTGTGAAACCTCAAAATTACTAAAAACATGACGAGATTTATAAAGTGGCCACCACAGTCTAGCCACCAAATGCCAATCAATCCAATTGGGATGAAGCTTGGTTCACTCAAATAGCTGTAACTCGGGACTGGTTGCATGGATTTGCACAAAACCTGAATGGCATTTTCAGTACAAGGTTCTGAGGAGGCTTGCAGAGTTTAGGCTGTGTTCATTGTTAAGGGGCAGGGCTAAGTTCAAATAGCTGTTTCTCAAGAACCAAAAGTCTAAAATTTGGTGTGCTACATCGTTCTGCTAATCTGAAAGTGGATGTTTAATCAGGAGGGGTTTACTTAAAAAACACGGCTGCCATCAGCCAATCAGGTTTCAACATTTCACATGATTAGCATTGATTAGCATATTATTATTATTATTATTATTATTAACTAATTTATTTGTAGTCCTTGTGTAGTTTGACCATTGTTATGCTTTTTAATTCATTATTCACCTAGTGAAAATAATTAAAATAATTAGGCCATTCTGTAGTTCAGACTGCTACGTTTATACCTTTACCGATTGAGCACATGCTGATCGTTCAAATAAAAAAGATGATGAAAAATGGAGTCATTTTTCCTAATGCTGTGGTGCGATCAAATATAACCCCTGAGCTAAATATGATTCATGAAGTCTGCTTGCATTGTACAGGAGTAATAGATCTCTCAGAGATGTGATCTGACGTTGGAGATGAGGAGGCAATTTCAGTGGCATCTGTCAACTAGTTGCACTTAGTGACACAGTACTGCACAACTGAGAGTTATACTAGAAGCTTTGTAATGTAATGGTTATCTATCTATCTATCTATCTATCTATCTATCCAAGAATTGGTGTACCTATTTGTCACTGTTTTGCGGAAATCGTTAATTTTTTAACTTTGAGACCTCCATGCAGAATTTCTGTGTAATGACTCTCCTTTTCATTTATTTTTTCTCTAAACGACAACCTGCCACAAGATTTAGAAAATAATATAACTTGTTCTATCTCCTCCTGAACGCAATTTCTGTTGTAAATTGTTGATTACACTTACAGTACATTTATCATCTACAATTTAAAAACACTATCTGTTTAGTTATACTATTATACTATTTATTTATCTCTGTTATGGATGGATTTCAGGAAACCCAGGCACATACATAATGTCTGTTCTTAGCTAGTTAAGGCTTAGTGTAGCTTGAATAAGTTCTGAATAAGTATCTATATCTGTTGATGTTCTTTACTTGTAACACAAAGGCAGTTCATTTTCTATCTTCCAAACAATGGTAGTTAATGCAGCATATACAATCCTAAATCATCCTGACATATAGGTGTTAGCGGAAGCTGCACAGCAGGCTATATTAGAGTTTAATTCGGGTGTTTGTTTGGATTCAACCATTGGGCATGTAGATATTGTGTCTTGATTTTTTCCTCCATTCACTTTCCCAATTTCCTGTTTTGTTGTTTTTTTCCTTTTTTGGTTACATTGTTAATTCTGAGTTTCAGAATTCTCAGAGTTCTTCAGAGATTCACCTCTACTTCATGACACTCACTGTACTCTAAAACACTAGTATTTCTTCCACCATCATGCAGAATTATATATAACCAACCGCTCTCTGAACTCACCAATCTGTCTCTCAGTCAGTCAGGCCTCTTAAAATGTTTAACTCATCCACCATTTTTGAGTAATGATCCTGTATATTAGGCATACAGTCATGACTCCTGCTACCAGTTTTAGATTTAAGCCTAGGGCAGCAGCTTCAAAAATTGCAGCACGCCCATAAAATGCAATAATTTATGTCTCACAGCAGGAAAAACCACAAGCCAAAGTTTCATATTTTAATTTTGGCAGCAAAGATAGTCACACACACACACACACATCAAAACACAGCAATGTTCACAGAAAAAACACACTCTAAATAGCAGGAGAATTTTAAAATAGCAGTACATAATCACTTTGAGGCAAATTAAACAAGCAAAACATGAAAATATGTACATTAATATTTGTTGTATTCTTAATGCCTTTTTTAAGTCTTTTCATAATTATTTTTAACAATTTTAAGACAATTTTAATTTTGGAAGGTCTAAATGACTAACTTCAAATGAAAAAGATTTTTTTTTTTTTTGATATTGAATATTTAAAACTAAAATCCCTAGAGATAGAAATTTATGATGAATTAATTCATTTAATGATTACTACTTAATCTAATGGATAGAGAGTCTGACTTGTAACCTGAAGGTGAACCTGAAGGTCGTGGGTTCGAGTCTCAGGTCCGGCAGGGATTGTAGGTGGAGGGAGTGAATGACCAGCGCTCTCTTCCACCCTCAATACCACGACTGAGGTGAGACCCTTGAGCAAGGCACCGAACCCCCAACTGCTCCCTGGGTGCCGCAGCAAAAAAGGCTGCCCACTGCTCCGGGTGTGTGTTCACGGTGTGTGTGTGTGTTTACTACTGTGTGTGTAACTGCACTTGGATGGGTTAAATGCAGAGCACAAATTCCGAGTATTGATCACCATACTTGGCCACAAGTCCCTTCACTTCACTTCACTTGATTGTGTTTGGTCAGAAAGTTGATTAAATTCCTATAACAACAACTCTGACAGTGACTCCAGCTGCAAGGTAAATTGCAGATTTATATTTATGTCTCTGCTCTAATAGGTTATCTTTCTGTAGTAACGATGTTCACAGGGATGCGGCGCATAAACAGCTTTCAAAAATGTGTAATTAATGATATGGTGAAATTTTCTATTTTGGAAGAAGTCTCCAGTGTCAGCACTTTGTAGCTGTCAGAGGTAAAGCTTTAAGTTTTTTTTTTAGACATGGGAAACCTTTGAGGACAGAGGGCTTTGCAATTTCTCAGTAACACGAAAAGCTGTACTTTTTTTTTTGTCTTATTAACTTCCCAAGGAAAAAAAAGAGGCAGGTGAGAGAATGACTGTTTATAGCTGTTATAGTGGAGGTGATAATAGGATATGGATGTTCCTCAATATTAAAAGTAACTGTAAAATGATAAAAAGTATGTAGTGTTATTCTTGTAAAATAATAATAATAATAATAATAATAATAATAAACTGCTAGTGTTGGCAAATTGCTGTGGTATAACATTCCAAGGTGGAAGGAATGCTAAGGGTATAACGATCACATGATTTGGAACAATGCATTGATTTAAAAGGCAACAATTAAAATGAATTGAGGCAACATCATAAATTGATTATTATCAAGTGTAATTGGTTATAAATCAATGAATCGAAAAAATACAGACAACTGGTGTGTAAAAAATAATTCAGATTTTTAAACTGATATAGATATAGGTATGTAGATTTGTCCATAACTCTGATACTTAAAATAATCTGTCTTTTTGTCATCATCATTCGTGAATTAATGATAAGTATACCCCAGATTCTGAACAAAGTTGGTAACATATCGATCAAAGGCTACTAATTTGAATCATATCATATTGTATCATAGATGATTCAGGGGTATTTTCAAACATCGAATCATTACCTTATCGAAATTGTATCATATAGTATTTTACTGTAGCAGAGTCAGTGGTGTCATCATATATCAAGTTGTTGCCTTAAGAATCAAAAGCATCTTTTTATTATGTATCATATCATGTCGAAGCCTGAGGTTTACACCCCTACAAGATGGTCAAAGAATCAGACAGACTAAGATCAGTATTAGAGATTACAGCATAACAGGGACATATCCACATACGTGATGGATTCGGATTTATACATTACTACAACAAGAGGCTCCATTTTGGGATTTACGCCCAAGATTACCAAGTCCCACTTAGAACTAAATGTGATTCTCAAAAGCTTTTAGCTAAATGGGTGGTTAAAAATCCATTTCATTCAATCCTCAACCTAGATTTCTCATCCTTCCTTCTACTTAAAGCTGATTGTACACCAAAGCTGCCAGTGTCACTTTTCTTCTTTCCAGAAGCAAAACGCCAACATGAGGATTATCCTAAACCCAATCTGCTGCTGCAAAGATAGGTACATCCACATGAAACACTTTCCTTTTCCACTTCTGCCTCACGCTAAAGGAACACAGACTCGCATGCCTATAGAGCACTCACTTTGGAAAATGACAGCCTGTCAGGTTAAGTGTTTCACATCTTTTGCCTCCTTGTGGGAGGCCTGTTTGTGCTTTAATGAATTTGTGCGTTAGGGCCTGAGAGGATAATGATGTGACAATATTTGAAGCAGGTGAGAGAGCGAGCGTGTGCGTGTGTGTGTGTGTGTGTGTGTGTGTGTGTTGAGGAGATTTAGAGATTGCAGCAAGGTGCACTGAGCAGCTTTTCTCCAAGGCTTTGATCCAGGAGGACAGCTAGCACCAGAGAAGCATCAGTCGTGTTCAGTGATGTTGACAGGCTGAATAATTTAGGATTGAGGCCCTCTGCTGTATGCTCTGTGTCACCCAAAGATGTTTGTTAACCTCTGTGCTATCTCCTGTTCTGCAGATTGAGGATCTACAAGCTTAAGGCTAGAAAATAGATGGGGTGTGATAGAAGGAGGGGGTGGTTGCAACAAAACTGTGTCAACCCACATACATAGTCTACAGAATAGACAGTATTTTAGATGATAAAAAACACATTTTCCCCCATTTTATTATAAAACTGTTTGAGATATCTTTAAGTTCCTTCAAATCCCATGTAAACCTAGAGACCTGAATGTCACGTCTGCTCTACACAAAAAAACACAAACTCAATTTCCTAGAATGCTCAGCCTAACAATGAACGACAGACTCAGTCACATGACACATCACATGATCCTCTACCTCATTCTGGTTCCCCAGATTTCTAATCACAACCACCTGTTCCCAATTAGCACAATCCCCATAAATATCCCAGACGTTAATTAAATCTTTGCAAAATCTCTCTCTGAGGCTTTCATTAATGACGTTACTGAGCCTTTTGTTTGCGTACACGCTTTTCCGGTATTAACCCTGTCTGATTGTTTATTGAGTTCTGCCTAACATAGTTAAATCTGTCTGCTGATCAGATGATACTTTGCCTGTCTTTCGGCTTTTTGTTTTAGGTTTGTCCTGTTGGTAGTGAAGCCGAGACAAAAAAGCTTCTAGACTAGTATAGGCTAGTATAACGTAAATGTTTTTTAGATGACAGCACTGTGTGGGCAGAGATGTCTTTCTGTATGTTCATGAAGTTATGTTGCTTTTTAGTGGTGGAAGGGCAAATTATGCAATCATGCATGTATAAATAGGCTAGCATGGTAGCTCCAACCCAACCATTTTCAGAGATAAAAATAAATTAATATAAGGTTTTATTTTTGCTATCCAGTTTATCCGCTCTTAATAAAGTCCCTTAAGCCAAATTATTTTGGATTTCTCTGAAACCAAGTGCAACAGCACTATCAATGGTTGTAAGGATAATACACAGAATGGTATGAAGAAGCGAGGATGGGGCTGATTTCGTTCTAGCTCAGACTGTAGATTCGTGCAGCCTATTAGTGACAGTCATGTCAAGTGATTACACACCATCTAGATTTGATTTCCATTTGATGGCTGATGTTTAGTATTTGGAGGAAACATGGCTTGAAACCGGTAGAGCATTACAGACTTGAAACACTTCAAAAAGATAGAAATCATAAATTATATAGTATAGTATACCTTTATTGTGTAGTGTAATTTTCCCTACATCATTCTTATCATGCCATTGAACAGAGCTTGTGATATAATGCATTGCTCAACCCTAATAGATTTGTTGTTGAGCTACTGATATTATAGAATGACAAGCCATCACTGAGCTACAGTTAGTAAGTGTACTGTATATTACAAGGTTGTCTATATGGTAGGTTTTCATGTGTAATAAACAAAAAAATGTAGACTGTGTATGTATGGGCAGGCTGATGCAATGTGCCTCTAACTAAAACCATTATTATTTTGTTCTACACACATGAACCAGATATTTTCTGATTTTGCAAGCAAGTTCAGCAAGCCACATTTTAAACCTGGAACTGTTCCTATAAGCAAGACAGCTCTAACAATAGAGGTCTTCAAATCACAGATGCTACACAGCATTAAAAAATATAGCAACATTATCAACCACATTATCACACATTTCTCTTAACTTCTGTTTTCTTTCTCAAAAAGGTTTTTGCTGTGTTGAAAATACATGACCTCATTTTTTTTCCTGCTCCACTAGCTCTTCTTTGACTCTGCAATGGCTCCAATGCTATTGGAAGTCCCTCAGATATTTATTAAGCATATTATAAATGTAAAACTGCACCATTTTTTTTACATATAAAATACACCCAGTGGCCACTTTAATAAGAAAACCTGTACACCTGCTCATTCATGCTATTATCCAATCAGACAGCAGCACAATGCATACAATCATGTAGATACAGGTCAAAAGCTTCAGATAATGTTCACATAAAAAAATGTTTTATCTCTGTGACTTTGACTGTTGCATGGTTGCTGTGGCCATTGTAGCCTCGGATTCCTTTTCTTGGCTGACAGGAGTGGAACCTAATCTCAAGTTCGATCTCAAAATGTGCATTCTGTGATGCTTTTCTGCTCGCCATGGTTGTAAAGAGTGGATATTTGAGGTACTGCAGCCTTCCTGTCAGCTCGAGCCAGTCTGGCCATTCGTGTTGTGTGTGTTGATTGTTGTGTGTGAAATCCTAAAAGTTAATGTGAACATTAATTGAAGCTCTAGACCTCTAACTGCATGATTTTATTCACTATCCTGCTGCCACATGACTGGCTGATTGGATAACTGCATGAATGAGCAGGTGTACAAGTGTTCCTATTAAAGTGGCCAGTGAGTGTACTGTTGAAAGTAAGAA
Source organism: Pangasianodon hypophthalmus (assembly GCF_027358585.1). Classification (NCBI taxonomy): domain Eukaryota; kingdom Metazoa; phylum Chordata; class Actinopteri; order Siluriformes; family Pangasiidae; genus Pangasianodon; species Pangasianodon hypophthalmus. The sequence continues at coordinate 6,948,362 of NC_069731.1, read as the reverse complement.
AAGTGTCTTTGCCTGGTGTATTTGCTTTGGTACAACACTTTATAGAAGTGATGGACAGAACCACTTAGGTCTGTCAAGCACACACACACACACACACACACACACACGTGCACACACACACACACACGCGCGCGCGCGCACACACATACTTCCCCATAAGGAGAAGTGATTGGAATAGATTTTCTGGGCCTGCTCCAGCAAGATGCAGAACTCCTATAGGAGTCACTGAGAACCAGTTAACACAAGTGAATTTTCACATTGATCTTTAATTAAATGTTCTCACTAGCTATAATAAGAATTTAAATATACCATTCAATTTGAACAATTTGGCTTTCATTTATCCAAGTAATTTTGAATTGTCTAGAGTAGAATTAATTTAAATTGGTAAAGATCCACTTTACAAAGGTCAAGTTAACTCAAGGTCATGCAACTAACATAACTGAATGACAACAACCCTTCCTTTTAATACTTAATATTAACGAGTAGTGACTATAAGAGTATGACTCTAAATAAAACAGTTTGAAGTGGTTCTGTTTGTTGCATACTGGAGCTTCATGTTACCACTTTTGACTAGTGCACATACTCAGAAAAAAGTCGAGACATGTATTTTGATTTCATCATCAAAACATTTTTAATAAAACAAGCTATGTTATCAGCTCTATGAAAAATCTATGAACGTCTCTAGCCCTTTAGGTAGTCTCTGGTCAGATGAGCTGCTTTCTGCTAAATAATTTACATAAATGCATGTGCTTTGATAAACCACAACAGTAGGATCTGCTAAAGAAGCCAGGCTGGTTCATGTAAAAACTAAAGGCCCTGAACTACAGATAGAAGTGCTCAGTTCGGTCCACTGAAATACCTCGTTGCAATCTCAGTTCAGCAGCCAGTACAGAAAAAAAGGGTTTATCAAGGGTACTTCGTTTCCTAAACAGATTCTACTTCCCTATCCTAACAACACTGGGGAACGCTGTGTTGTAGGGTTCTACATAGAAACCCTAAGGGTTACCCCAAAGAGACAAACTAAAGAACTACTATAGTTTTAAACTTTTTACCTGAGTGTAGCATAAACCAACCAAGGCAAGATAACAGAAACCTTCCTCCTACCAAGTATGATTTAATTGCCAAGTGTGTACAACTGTATACAACATGACATAACGTCATTTTTTCCCTGTCAAACAAGATCAAAAAGATTTTGGCCACACATTATAGGCATGTTTAGCAAAAATTGGGAAATACATACTGTTTAAAAGCAAACAGACCCACTGTGTTGTGTATAGTGATCTAGTTTAGTGATCTAGTGATCTTTTGTGACGATAGATGGTATCATGAATATTCTTAAGTACCAGGATATTTGAACCTAAAATGTGGTTGCCTCTGACAGGGGGTTACAACTTGGTTATAAATAGACAGTTCAATACAATGATAACTCCAATACACTGAAATCAACACAGAAATGCTTGCAGGAAGACAAAATCGACGTCTTGCAATGGCCATTTCAGCCTACAGATTTAAAAATGTTGAGCCTGTAGCGTAAACGAAGAAGTCCAAACATAAAACCAAGGAGTTTGATGATTGGCGTAGAGGTCTTAAATCATCCTACAACCTTGTTATACATTACACAAGGAGGCTCTGGAGGCATTTATTCTCTTCAGAGGAGGCTTCACCAAATATTTATTTGGGGTGCTGATAATTTTGAAAGCAGTTATTTTTAGGAAAATGCACATCTGTGTGTATGAACCCACAAGGAACAAGTAAAGGCAGCCATCCATAATGAGCACTCTCCTCCTCTTTCTCTCCTTTCAAACTTTCCACTTCTCTCCCCCACTTACTTTTCAGTTCTGTCACTCTCTCTCGTGTGCTTGTGTCTATGTGTGTGTGTGTGTGTGTGTGTGTGTGTGTGTGTGTGTGTGTGTGTGTCTGTGTGTGTCATTCAGTCACCAGTAGCTAAAATACCACATGTCACATTAACATTGTGCATATATAACTTTTAATTCCTACTGCAGTGACTCATCAGACCCACTTCCTGTGAGAAATAAAAAACGTGACACAGCAGTATGTGTCAATTCATACACACTGGGATTTCTATGGGATTTTACATGCACTGCATTGAATACAGTAACTATTTGAAGTTGTAGCTCTTGCTCTACTTTCGTTCACCTGTCTTCTGTCTCTATTTATGTTGTTGTCTACACTCTCTATTTCATAAGAGTGCCACAAGATTAAGTTTATACCCATTTCTCAGAAGCAACCGCAAAGGAACACAAACACAAAATCTGATACAGGATAAATACTATCGCTCAGAAGTGCTACAATTACTACTCATAAAGCAATCACTTCAACTGTGAATGTTAAAATCTTACAAAAAGAAGAATGCTAATTTACAATTTGAAGCTAATGAAAGCAAACTCTAGTAATAGTCAGGTTGGGACTGCTGGAAACCAACACCAATCCTATGATATAGTACACAACATCAGGTAACTGAGCACACTTGCATATTTTGTCTAAATATATCCAGGAAAAATGCTGTTAATGCTGTTATACAACAACAATATCCCAGATTTTATTCACAAAGAAAATTATTTAAACGCATGGTAGATTCTGCTAGAAGTGGGTTAGGTTCTTCAGAAATTAACAAGCCATGACTCATTACACAGGGTTCTCATATTTCTACTTTAAAGGAAAAATCCACCTTGAATTACTTGCATATTAATCTATACATGCATATCATTAATAGGATGTTCACTGGTGCCAAATATTTACTTTATTTTAAATTCTGAGTTAAGTGAATTTGGTTGAAACGGTTTCCTACATTACAGTGGGAATTCATCTCTACCTAAAGAACATGATGCAGCAGAGTTTTAGACCTTTAGTCTGTCCAGCTCTCTCACTTCCTCATCTGTACACTCTGCTCCAAAAAAATCATCTTCCATAGCTTTAACTTTCATGCTAATACCAACGTCACCACCATCACTCTCATCATCTTGTAGATTGCTAACTACTCAAACCGAGTCTCTGATGTAACTCTGTGATAAACTGTGTTATGCAGTTATGCACTGCATTCTGGAGCTTTGAGTCCAACATTTATTGACATTTATTGACCTGACATTTACCTCAATGTTTAAGGTTGTTTAAAGATTCTTCTATTAAACTGCATTGTACTATAACTGCACTAGTGTAATGTGTAAAAAGAAACTTGTATTTACTTGTATGCTAAAACAACCAAACACTTTGCTTCAATATAATTCGACTCTTAATAGAACTATAAATATGTTAAAATGAATTTGCTTAAGTTACTTTATTAATATATTCGATTTGAGAGACTATTTCCAGACTTTTTTCCTTACGTGGAGCTAGCATTTCACATGTGCAATGTTACTAACTATAACCTCCTGTCCTGTTTATTTAGGCTGGTTTATCTGACCATTTGTTCCATTGATTTGTTCCCTGAATACATTTTTTTATTATGATCTGGATTTAAATTAATTTAACTTATCGTATTTTATATTTTATATTTTGTGTGTGAACATGTTGTATCTTGCTACTGACCATGCTGCTGTAACACAAGAATTTCCCTCATGGGATCAATAAAGTCTATCTATCTATCTATCTATCTATCTATCTATCTATCTATCTATCTATCTATTTGTCTTGTACTGCATGTTTTTGGCTATTGATACTATACAACCAGTATCCTCTCAAAGGAATAACAAAAATACAGCACCAAACAACAAATAAGCACCAGAATCACTAAACACATAACAAATATTTCAGTATAAACATACACTATATGGCCAAAAGTATGTGGACACCTGACCATCACACCCATATGTGCCCATTCCAAAGCCATGGGCATTAATACATATTTGGTCCCCCTTTGCTGTTATAACAGCCTCCACTCTTCTGGGAAGGCTTTCCACTTGTTTTTGGAATGTGACTGTGGGGATTCGTGATCATTCGGCCACAAGATGTTTAGTGAAATCGGCCACTGTCAAGTGAGAACTCATGGCGCACAATCAGCCTTACAATTCATCCCGAAGGTGTTCAGTGAGGGTGAGGTCAGGGCATCAGGCCACTTGGCACACCATGTCTTTATGGACCTTGCTTTGTGCACAGAAGCACTGTCATGATGAAACAGGTTTGGGCCCTTTGGTTCCAGTGAAGGGAAATCTTAATTCTACAGCATACAAAGACATTCTAGACAATTACTTACAACTTTGTGGCAACCGTTTTAAGAAAGCCCACGTACGGGTGTGATGGTCAGATGCCCACATACTTTTGGTCATATAGTGAATTTAATGTGTTTCCAGGTGGAGTTTTCCTTTAAATTCCTCAGTAATGTTGGGCTTACCTGTTTGTGTGCATGGTCATATGAGTTGATGTGGTTGTCAAACTCTTGATGCTTGTGGTACTGTTTGTCGCAAAGCTCACAATAGAAGTTGGCCTTCAGGTTCTCCAGAGCTTTGGTTATGGCTTTCTCCTTTTCAGCATAGTCCTGCTGAGAGAGAGAGAAAGAGAGAGAGAAAGAGAGAGATTTGAAAGTTTGAGTGGAATGATTACAACCTTTCATATTTAAAGGAAACCACCTATCTGCCTTTAAGTGTGTGGGTAATATTCTTATTCTTATTATGCTTTCAATGAGACCTTGTGACATGATGCGTTGCTCAATCCTAATAGTTTCATTGTTGCGCTATTGCTAGATATTAGATTTTAGCTACAGTGATATCACAAGCAGCCATCACTGCACATATGCCTCTTAAAACTGATTAAATAATTGCAATAAAGTCTGAGTTGTCTTATTTTTTATAGCATTTATTATAATGCCTAATAAGTTCCTGTATAGCATATGGTATATAGTCACTGTAGTTACTAAAAAGTTGACACTTAGTCCTCCTTATAATGATTGCATTTAAAAAAAGAGGCTCTTGAGGCCGGCAGGTCATAATCTGTTATTATCAACTCAACAATTTCGGCTCAAACACTCAGAGCTCCATTTTCAGCACAGAGAACTTCAATACAGTTCCTATGACGACAAGGTCAGATTGAGGAATTGAGGCCTGAAGGTTGTGGAAAGCCAAGATGCAACTATTTTCACTACACATAAACAGGCTTGACACGCACATGTATCAAGGAAAACCTCAGAAGAAGTGAGGTTAATTGACTTTTTTAAGGTTACTTGAGTCTTTGCAGTTACGCCTGATTTGATTTCACACATATAAACACAGACAATGCTATGTTTTATCAACAAGAGAAGAATTTAAAATTAAACATGTATGGACGCTCGTGCACATACTATACACACACACACACACGCACACTCTTGTTAAAATGCTGATCTTTGGCCCCATTGACGCATATATTTGAAAACTAAAATATAGCATTTCTCTGCGTTTTGGTCTCTCATCCACACATATACAGTGTCACAGCATCAATGAATAGCATATGAATGTGCTAGGACTCTGCTTATCATGGCTGCTGAAAATGTTTTTACTTTGTGGTCAATAATTTTTCACTTGATAATGTGTTTGTAATTTAATTTCACTTGGTTTATTATTATACCCTCATGCAGAGGTCCAATACGATATGCAAGATGCACTCTGATACTACAAACCACACTGCGAAAGGAGATTCTGGATAAGACCCAATTGCAACTTTGGCATTTTCCCTTCACAATCCAATCTTGTTCCATCTCATCATCACTCCATGAATCCTTGTGGTTCGTATTTTTCATTTTAGAACTTTTGGCTAATTGTGATGCTGGCCAGGATAACTGCCTAGTTTAAAATGGTGCATGTCAGCTGACAGACTCCAATCCAGACTTGTTTTGGACACTCCTGGGGCTTAAAAAAACCTAGAAAAACCTACTAGATGCTGCTGTAGACATAGCATCATGCTCTAGACATAGCATCCATAGCACAAGGCCAATCATTGAGCTATAAGGAGGATTCTGTTTATGGACATGAGCATCCATGCTGCACACACTCAGTTCCAGAATCAACTATTTTATCCAAGCCGCTGACTTGTTCACAGGAATGTATTTTCAGAATACGTAGGTCCTTAAATAGTGTTTTGCATATTTATTGCTTTGATTTATTTATTTTCAGTGTTAACAGTTTAGCTTAAAAAGCACAGAAGCTGGAAATTTCGTTTGTAGCCTGTGTATCGCTGTTAATTGAAGTGCCGTTTGCTCATAATCACACAACCTAACAGAATTTTGTGTGTATTGTCAAACAAACCATCTACATTATGGGTATTTTTAAAATAATTTTAGCAAGTATGTTGTGTAAGATGGGACAAGTGTTGTGATTCAGTTGATGTGATAGAGAGAAACACATGATAGATAAGAAACACATAACTGATGGTTATCATTCCGACAGCAAGGGCTGGTCTATGTGAGCAGATTTTATATCAAAGAGCCAATAAATCTTCATTTGTGCCCCTGAACCATTAACCTGAGTGATGCCATGCATATACCAACACATGAACGCACACACTCACGTATACACACACACACACACACACACAGACACACACTGCAGACCTAAGGGCTTCATCACTTATCCTCTTTTCATGAAGCATGTCATCTGCTTCCTCCTGCTATCCACTGCTCTCCTCCACTTGATCACAAATCTAAATTTAGCCTTGCAGATGTATGAGAGTGGGAGAATATGAAGGTCTATTTGTCACTTTAACACATCCCCATGGCTCAAAACAACAGATGTTAGCTCTTAGCATCTCCCCATGGTTTCTTGAAAATATATGACCAACAGACATGTTGCCAGGGTTATTTAATAATGTTGCATTGCTCCATCACTGTGCAGCCTTCGTTATGACTGATTTATAATTTCACTGAGGAGGAAAGGACAGAGTGGCAGACATTTAAACAGTTAACGTTCGTATATCAAATATAACCTAGTATTTGGTGTAGTTTTGATTATATGACTATATCCTGACTAGTCAAGGTGTCCATTAAAGATTTGATTAGATGTAATATGCTCCTACCTGTGCCATAATTGTACTTTTTTTTCTGTAATTATTCATTTGAGTGATCTTACCCAAAATTTTATTTAATACATGCTCATAGTTAGTAATACAGCATGCATGTAGTTTCCATAGGGCATTAATTACTGTGATACCTCAGTATACACATGAATTGTGAACACTGATGAAGAGTAAGAAGGAGATTTTTTTTTAAAGAATGAATCGACAGACTTTGAGCCTGTGTTCACCTGAGTACTGAGTGAAGGACAGATTAGAGTCCACTATACGTGCACATATCTCTCTTTGCAAAATGATCTAAGCTATGTTAAGCCATTTGTTATTTGCGCAAAAGTGTTCCCTAATTACATACAGTATAAAAACAATAGAGCCACAAGCTTTATTTAAAGCACACTAATCCACATAACCAGGTCACTCCATCCACATAATAATCAACAACAATACAACATGTTTCAAGACATCACCAAAAGTATCCCAAGCCCAATTATAATGTGTGTGGGCATGTTTTTATATCTTGGTGGGGACACAAAGATGAATATCTGACAGCTTTGAGGAAAACTGCTCTTTTTTCCCTCAAAAACTGCAGCTTTTATTTAAAAACATAACAAGGTTACTGAGGTTAAGGTTAAGGTTAGGGTCCAGGTTAGATTTAGCTGTAGCACAGCATTGATTGGCTGCATTAAGTAATGCTGGTAACACTTTAGTTACATAATTAATGCTTAAGGACTTACTAACTTAAGAGTAAGTAATCAAGGGTTATCATAGTAGTTCTTCAATAATTACTAATCGCTATAATAAATTATTAGGCTGACTGAAGTGTAATGATGTATTTAATATTAATATTAAATTTAATTAATATTAAATTACTATGCTGATGTACACTGCCTATACTATGTCATTAAATAAGCATTAATTTCTGATATATTAATGTAAGTGCTTAAGTATACTGTAATGTAAAGTGTAACCATAATGTCAGTGTAAGGTCCTCACAGCATAGTAAGACAAATGTGTGTGGGGTTTATGTTGTTGTTGTTGTGGTTGTTTTTATTTATTTATTTATTTATTTGTTGGTTTGAATTTTAGAGTGGACCAGGATTTTAAATAATTTTCCCTTTGCTTTTCACTGTCTGTGCAAACATTCAGAGCAGAGATGGGGCACCATTCCAGTGGAGCTGAGAGTCGAGAGCAGAGAGAGAGAGAGAGAGAGAGAAAGAGAGAGAGAGAGATACCCCTGTGGCTCTTAAATTAAATTCCTATCGTGTCAGTGCAGGAACAGGATTCAGTGGTGCTTATTGGCATCCCCCAACAAGAGGGAAACTGAATTTCCCTGGCCTGTTTCATTTCCTGTTCTATTTCCTTTTACTTTCCCCCTTTTACTCTGTTTTCAGCTTTCTTTTTTCCAACCTTGAAGTGTTAAGTACCCTCCATTGCCCCTAATTTGCTTTGTAATGTGTAAAGTGAGACCAAATACAATCCTAAAGTCAAGAGCCTTTCTCAAAGGCCTAACAGTCAGATTTGAACTTAATACCATCAGTTTACTAGAACTTTTATTTGCTTATTTTTTGAGCCAGGTTTTCAAAGTACCTGTGTTCTCCATGTCCAGAAGATTTTTTGTGACTCCTACATGCACTTAGCTAAGGTTTGTTTACAGTTTTCCATCACAGTATTTCCAACCAATCAATAAATCAGTTTTATGAGTATCTTTTTTTTGGTTTGTTTCATTATGTGCAATGTGAATCACAACCAATTCAAAAGACACCATCAGTACCAATTTTTCAAAGCACTTTATTCTGTGGTACTCATTGATACTGATACCAATACTGAAAAGAATAACCTACTTAGTATTCAGCAATCAGGGCATCATGGAACATTTTATCTAGCTCTGTTTTTGTTGTATAAATGGCCACATAGTATAGACCCTGGTGAGTAAGAGGAAAGGAAATGTCTCAGTGCTCAGGGCTTACAGAAATGAAGTGATCTCATGTGCGATTTTTCAGTACGCTCACTTTACTTCTCCACATCTTTCTGTGTGCGTAATTCACTGCATCTTCTGACTATTTTTATTGACCACACTCACTGATACTGATCGGTGCGCTCAGGTCGCCCTGGTTTTAACATCATAAGATATTTCATCAGGTTACTTGTATTGTAGGAAGATATTTTCTCAAAGTACAATTTGTAGTCTGCCTTGCTTTGATTGTCATCATTACTCACACCCACATCGCTGTCATTTCTTGTTGTCTGTTTATTAATGTGACAATGTACACTAGGCTTACATCAAATAGTATCACATGGTATCAGATCAGATGATATTAGAGCTTTTTTTATTGATTAGAGCATAAATCATTGATTAGAACATATCGATCGATGCATCGATCCATGCTTTCTGATGCTTCTGTGTTTGTATTTCACACCTTCCTGGTATTTTTTTCCTGGCTCATATTTTTCCTTACACAACCTGATTGACGTTTACGCACTGGTAAACTGTATTTATGCCTCCTGCATAAATTAGCAGAGTGTTAATTGCTGTATAAGACAAGGCTGCACCCAACATATTAGAAGGAATAAATGCATAGCTGTAAATTTATGTAATACATGTCGTATGTGCAATAGTCCTTTATAGCACATAGCTGATGCAGAGGTTGCATAACTTCTGATACAGACTTACTTTCAGAGAGTTAGAGTGAGAAAGTTCACTACAGAAAGAAAGAGGGGGCAGTGTAAGTATGGCACGGCGGTGTGTTTGGCCCATATGTGTCCTCTATGATGTTGTTTATCTTTCTCACTGGGTTGAAGAGCCAAGCCATCTGGTCTCAGCTATGGACAAGCTGATGACTACAGCATTAACATACACCCAGATGGGGCAACACCTGTTAGACACAAACACACACTTAGTCGTTTGAACACAGAGACACACTGAGTGAAAGTTATTAAGTGTTATACATAATGTATTAACCAGAGAGGCACCTCGCATGGTGAACACTGTAGGATAAGAGCAAACCTAATAATCTGTTCTCTCACCAAACCTGACAGACTTCTCCTGCTGTGGCCCTTCTAACCCCGATTCATCCTTCGCTTAGAGCTTCTGCACTTCTGACTCACTTTCTGCTGCTCTGGATAGTCCCACATCTGCACTTCCCAAAAACAGTAAACACTGAAGCAACACCCTTTCTTCAGTGCTTAATTTTTAAATTGTCTCTTGCGCCTGTTACATCATATTACATTTGATAGTAAAGAACAAAATAACGCTTTTTCCTCCTTCTTTTTTCAGGCTTAAAGGCAAGTACTATTTAAAACCCCCATCTCCTGTGCTTCTATTAAAAAAAAAAATCTGGCAACCCTGGAGGTGTGAACTACATGCAGGTGATTTGCATAATCTGAATGTAGAACCCAGAAAATTGACTTGAACAGCTGTGTAACCCAACTCTGAATATGTGTAACTTTCCCCACATAATATGACCTTAAGTCACCAACTCCATATGGACCAACACACTTTTAACACACTTATTACTGTTTCACTTTACTCTTCTACACCTGTATACTCTAATGATTTATAATCCCACTATCTGGTGTTACTGGATTCCCTTTTGAGTCTGGTTTCTCTCAAGGTTTCTTCGTCATGTTGTCTCAGGGAGGTTTTGTTTGCCACTGTCGGCTCTGGCTTGCTCATTAGGCATCAAAATCTATATCCGGATTTCTGTAAAGATGTTTTGTGACAATGTCTATTGCTAAAAGGGCTCAACAAATAAAATTGAATTGCTACAATTACAATGCTACAGCTGGATGTGCTCATTGTCTCAGGCTTTGTGGGGCAATCGATCACCGAAAGAAGTGCAATATCCAGGAAATGAGCCAATTATCCCCTCAGCTTAAGTTGTCTCCCAGGAGTGTATGGTGGTAGACTGTGACCTTTACCTCCACAGATTCCTCTACTAACAAACAAAGACCCAGGGCCTTACTCAGAAAGAACCCTAAGGCTAAAATTAACTCATAAATGGCTGATTTAGCAGAAACCTTTTTTCAGTCTAAGAGTAATTCACAAGACATTTTAGCACTAAAAGCAGGTTCTAAACTTGCGCAAACTCTGTAGGGAAACCAAATCACAAATCACGGCAATTTAACGGGATGGTCAAGTAAGTGTGTTTAATATATTTAATGAAAATGAGCTTTAAAAGGTTCCTGTAGATCTGCAGGAGTATTTCAATCACCTGCTAAATAATGTGATACTGCTGGAGATCAGAGATTACTCAACAAATATCATTTATGATGTTTGGCATCAAAAATGCCAAATGCCCTCTTTAACAATTGAACTGATACTATAGAACTTTTCAGAACTGAATATAGACAGTGACTGGCTGCCGTAGAGGTCTGCATTATGTGATGTCATATTGCCATAGAAGAAGAAGAAGAAGAAGAAGAAAACGAATATGGACGTGTTACTGATTTCATACAACATGAAAAAAATATTTCTGGATTTTTATTTATTTATTGGATTTTTGTTTATTCCTGGAATAGGCTCCGGATCTGCTGTGACACTGACCAGGAAAAAGTGGTTACTGAAGATGAATGAATTACTGAAAGTATCAGTTACTTAATCAATTTCATTTACGAATTGACCACGTAAGCCGTTACTCTTTCAGCCAATTAATGTTGAAATTCATTCATGAAACATGCCGTCATCTGTAGCAACAATCTTAACAACAACCCTCACCTTTAATTTAGGAAATTTTTAGTAAAACTTCCTCGTAGCAGCTCTATGAATAAGTTTTAATAAATATCGTTATGCTAGGAACTTTTAATGCCCCTTAGGAGAACTCTTAATGGTAAGATAAAATCTTCACAGACAGAACCTGCGAAGAAATTTAAGACGAGTCCTTATCTGAGGAGATTTCATTTCAAACCATAATTATTGAGGTCATATTCTTTAAACATTACTTCATTATTAATCACCAGGCATCCCAGTCTCCAAAGATGTACACATTAGAATGTAAAAATAAATGAAGATTCCTGAACAGCACCTTCACTGTGATGTAGTAGTGTGGAAAAATAAATACTGATTGATAGAGCGTACACACAAGCAATACAAGCAAGTCAGAAGTAAACTGATAAAATTGGACATGTTTATGTCAAATGACACAGTTATACAAAGTGTGAGAAGGAGAGGCTCCAAGGGATGCTATTTTGATCTGCCAGTGATTTTCTTATGGCAGTTTAAGAAGATGAAAAAACACACATATCAGTCACTGACTACACCTGAGATCCTTATCTTCATTCTGGCAAAAGTTTTAAAGCCTCATTTATACAATTTTAAGATGACTGTTTCCTCCATATGACTAATTTCTATAAGTAATCTCTTGGTTGTTCCAGCATCTGTGCTTCCTAAGAATTTTAATTTTTTTTTTAATAAAACTGATCTCTTATTGCTTTTCCTACTGCAGCTGATCTTTTTAATCTCTCTCTCTCTCTCTCTCTCTCTCTCTCTCTCTGTGTGTGTGTGTGTGTAGGTAGGTAGGTGGGTGTGTGTGTGAGTGTAGGTGTAGAGGAACTACAGCTGGATTTGCTCATTGTCTTGGGTTTTGAGGGCCAATCGATCACCGAAAGAAGCACAAGACCCAGGAAATGAGCCAATTATCCACCAGCTTAAGTTTTCTCCCAGGAATGCACTGTGTGTTTGTGTGTAGCATAACGCTAGACTGTGACCTTTACCTCCACAGATCATGCTGGAACAAAAGTAACAGCAAACAAATACCCCAAAGACAGAACCTGGGCAGTGCACATTCTATATCTGCAATGTAAGCTTGCTGGTTAATGCATGATGCTCTATGCAGACGTTAGCACTAGTTGTGAGAGTTTAATGTGAAGTTCATTTAAATATGATGTATGGAGTATACTCCGCAGAATGTAAAAAGTCAGTGCTCTTAGGGCAGCACTGGGTTAGGTGTATTATATTAGTGTAAATGTATAGACTACACAGAGTATCATGCATTAATCACACACAGAGACAGGTGACAAATAAAAGGAAGAACTGCTTTGGGGGACATTTTGCTGATGTGATTTAAGGGTGTAACAAAATGCCCCTATCTGTATCTATCTGTTTAATGTTCCAAATATTTGTATCTGTATTTGGACTTAAACTCAAAGCATTTGGGTGGCCTAAACTAGATTCCCACCCACAAGCTTTCCCTATTATACACAAGTTACCAACCAGGGAGGGTGAAGGCTAACATGTGCTTCCTTTGAGACACTTGAAGCCAGCCAACCGCATCAGGGCAGCATAACATACTTGGAAGAAAATGCTATCTACATTCTTCTGTACACATGAGCTTACAGACTCCCACAATTCCCACAAGCTTCATATCTGATTGCTTACCTGCACCTATCAGCTTCATATCTGACTCCCCACAGATGCTATGGTATCTGTATTTGTATCTGTTTAAAACACGTCAGTTCAATCCATGTATTCATATCCATTTACATCCCTAATCCGCCTTTAAGGGAAGAGTCATGCCCACATCCACAGAGCATGAGGGCTCACTGAGGAGTATGAAAATGATGTAAATCATCTCGCATGGCCTTCACAGTCACCAGATCTTAACCAACTGAACACCTATGGGAGATTCTGATGTGACGTATTAGACAGCACTCTTTACCACCATCATCAAAATACCAGTTGAGTGAATATTTTTTGGAAGAATGGTGCTTATCACTTCAGTACAGTCACAGATATGTGTACTATCTATGAGAAGGTTCACTGAAGCTATTCTGCTGGCGTGTCATGAGCCAACACCTTATTAAGACACCTTATGCTTTTTTTCCTCTAATCTGTCATCCATCTATATACCTATGCTTTTCAGTAATTGTGTAATGTGTTTATTTTCATCTATCTGTGGTTTTCTGAAAAATAGATTAAGGGAAACACAAATAAAAGCCACTCAAGTAATAGAATTTGTGCTCAATAAAAAATAATTTCCCTTTATCCTGATAAAAGAATTTCACCACAGGAAATAAGCATGTACGAAATATAAGAGCAGACAAGCAAATACAGTAAATTAAATACCGGACTCCATTTAAAAAAAAAAAAACGAAAAGAAAAGAAAAATAAGAGAAAAGAGAAAAAAGTGTTCATGTGCCCATCTATAAATCAAATACAATTTGGCAACAAAACAGAAATGTACATCCAATACATGGGAGGAACAAAGATATAAATCATACAAATGCATAAAGCATTTAATGAGATTATACTAAACTACACAATGTGGACTTGTGACAATTATTCAGTATGAATATTTCTATGATAATAGGTCTACTTTGCTGCACCTGATGTGTGTGTGTGCATGTGCGCAAGTGTGTGTGTGTGTGTGTGTGTGTGTCTGTGTGTGTGTGGGCACATACAATAAAGCTGTAACACTTTCTATTCACCATTAACACCCACATGTATCTGTACTAGGGGTGAATTGTTATGAAAGATTCATTGCATAATCAGTGTATAAACAAGTTTTTGGTATATTGTGGTATCTGCTTGCACGTTTCAAAGTCTCCTAAGAGAATTTAGGAGAATTAAAAAAAAAAATCCTGGCATAGTTAGTTATTAAAGTGTGATGAACCTGTTATAAAAAAATTGTAGAATATTCCTAAGGGTGCTGCATCAATTACTCTTGGAAATTGTGTAGCAGTCTGGAAAAACCTGCCATTTGTCACTGTGGGTGAATTCTGAATTTGTTTTTTTGCTTATAACACTTTGCCACTAAGGAAAAATAAATATATTTCAGCAATGAAGAAATATATTTCAACAATGTAGTAATGTTTTATTTTAAATTTATTTTCTAATCTTGCCTAGGATTGCCTAGGAGGCTATCACACTTGACTACAGGCTACTATCTAGTGAATTTTTAGAGTAACCCAGTAACAGGCAGTTGAGAGTGGACAACATACTGTCATCCAGCACAGTCTAGCAGCTCGTTTTGAGCAGTTTTAGACATATCTTTCTTCAACTGTGTTCAATAATGGATGCAGTTTCTAGTCCAAGTAAATCTCAAAATCTACACAAAAGACTTGAAACTACCCCAAAAAATTTGTCCATTGGAAAAGAGAGACACATTTTGCTTTTTGTTTTTTGTCTCCATGTGGAAAACAAGGTCACTGTGGTGCAAACACATTTCTGATGTACAGACATTATCCACTCCACAATACCATTTTCCCCTTTCCTTCTTGAAATCTTTGTAATAAATCTGACAAGAGAAATGGATTTGGTCATCATGGACACACTGTCTGCATTTACTAAATTTAATTCCAATTATTTTCTATAAAACAAGACCTTGGTGGCTGCAGAGTATTTTTTAAACTATCTGGCAACTCCATTATCTGTCCTGTCCACCATTCCTCCTCTGAGCATGGGGCAGTGTGATTCCTGTCCCAATGGGCCTCTATTAGCACTTATTGCAGTTCTCGTTTTGATCAATAGGTACAATAATAACTCTATGGAATATAAATGCCCCACAATTGTTCATCATCTAGAAAGGCAAGCAAATCAACACAACATCTTATATCTGTCAAACAGCACAAATTTTAAATTGGTGATCACTCGAAGTTGGTAATTAGTATTTCCACACAATTTAAAATGTATGGAGTTGTGAATGAGTGACTTTTGTGAAGATTACTATTTGTTTAATGGCTGATATCAATGTTGGGGCTCTACCTATTGATGATCCACCACTGCCTTTATAAATGTCTGTATTTTATCGGTTTAGAGCTCCAAATATTCATATCTGTATCTGACTCAGATTTAAACCTGAAATGGGTGTAAACCAGAAGCTTTTTCTCCTTTTGAATTAAATGTGGAAATGCTGGAAATCACTGGAAAAGAAAAACAGATGCCAGCACTGTCAGCATTGGTGTGTGAATCCTTGCTCTAACCGTTCCTCAACCTCCGCAATATCACTCTAGCTTCCTAGAGATGTATTCTGAGCATTTTTTTTTAAGAAATCTCATTTCTAGGGATTTTTTTTTTCTCATGTCCATGATAATTTCTAATGAATTTAATTGCTCCCAAAATATGAAAAAACTACTTCCCCAATACAAACTGTTACCCTGACCAGACAGTTACTAATGATTGCCACAGATTCATGTTAATGTGAATGAACATTGTTTTTATTTGTCCTGCAAGCTTCATATCTGACTAATCACACAAGCTTGCATGAAAATAAAAAACTCCCGCTCTCACGACTTCTTCACTGTGTCCCACACTGTGTGATCCTAGTCTCAATGTGTACCTGTAGTCTCTAATAGATGCTAATAGATGGACCTTTTTTAGTACACCTTCTACTCATATCTATATTTGTATCCATTTAAGTAACATATTTGTATTTGGTTACATCCTTAATAAGGAGAAAAGGAATTTGTGCAAACAGCTCTAAGAATAAAGGTGGGTATAAAGATAAACATAGCTTTCATGGTGATATTTTTAGATTATATTTTAGACCGTCAGTGTGGTGTTCAAAGGAATGGAACTTTTATGTGTAATTTTGTCCCTTTTCAATTTGTTCTGCGTATATACAGTAGTCACAAATGACTACTGCAAGGTTATTACTCATTTCATATATTAAGAGCTGGACCTTTCTTGCTTTCTTTGGCCTTTTTCATACTTGCTCATTATTAGAAAAATGGCTGCTTCTGGTGTGTATGGGAAAATCAAGTGGAAAAAACTCCATAATAATCTTAACTTTTTTTTTATTTAATGAAAGGATTATGGGAGATCAGAGAAAATTACAATTCAGAGGTAGAAGTCTTTTTATTTGACAGTAATAAGGGCCATGGCATACAGGCTGAGTAATTGACAGGAGAAAAATGAATTCTAAATTTTTCTGGAGTGAAATACTCCATGGCTCTAAGATCATTTTTAAAAGTCATTTACTTAAATATGGGGTCATTTAGTTTGAGCCGTACACCCATGCACACCAGATGGTATACATTAAGCATTGCAGGGGTCAGATCTCAGGTAGACTCAGCAGTCAGAGCCATGTTGCTATTCAAAGTCAAATACACATTCAGACAGAGGTCAGAACCAGAAAGCATGTGACTAGAGAACATTAAAGAAAAAAAAAATCCACCCTGTATATTAACCTTTATAATTAACTTCTATGTGATCTTCAACAGCGTCCAAGATTTCCTTTCATCAACATGTTGGTCTATTGGGTAACAGTGTCCTATGTTACCCACAATGCAATTCCACTACTGATAGTGCCTCCAAAGGGATTTAATCCTTGCTTCTTCCCCATGTAAGAGAGGAATGCACCAAAGCTTTAGTCCTTTAGTCAGTCTAGCTCTCTCATCTCCTCGTCGTTACACTCTGCCTCACAGAGTTCTAATGATTAAACATTCATGCTATTACCTCTATAAACATGCACAACCTGATTTTACCAAGTTGCAGATGTCCTGAGGTCAACATCTTTGAAGAAGCCCCGGGTTCAACAACCAGCATCAGCCAATCAAACGCGCTGAACGTGTATTACATCATCAACACGAGTCCGTGCTCATGGGCCCTCTTCTTCTGAACCATTTTGGATTTATGTGAGCTAACATAATCGGCAAAGTTTTCTACATTCTGTACTATTTTATTACACTACTTAATTAGCTTTTTTTTTAACAATAAACTCACCTAGTAAGATAACTGTAGGTTTCTGTTGCTCTAACATAAGTTAGCAAATGTTGAGTGGCTAGCTTCTAGGTTAGCAGGCTGCTCTAAGAGTAATCGAATATAGAGTAGTAAGCTAGGATTAGCAATTAGTTTATGTTGTCATGGAAGCTAGAAAATGGAGATTAGCCAAGTTAGTGGTGAGGTTGAAATAGCATTGAAGCTAGCAAGAGGAGATTAGCTAAGTTAGCGGTTAGCTGGATACCATAAAGGCTAGGAAATGTAGTGTATTTATTTAGGTTAATGGT
Organism: Pangasianodon hypophthalmus; assembly: GCF_027358585.1. Classification (NCBI taxonomy): domain Eukaryota; kingdom Metazoa; phylum Chordata; class Actinopteri; order Siluriformes; family Pangasiidae; genus Pangasianodon; species Pangasianodon hypophthalmus. Next base: position 6,930,428 of record NC_069731.1, on the reverse strand, counting down.
TAGCTTGCTCCACAGTGTGTAGTGAAGTAACATTATCAAATGAGAATATTTTTTGAGAATGTGTCCCTGCAGTGCATTTTAGCTTTAAAATGTTATGAGTGTATTTTAGCTTTAAAAATGTTGTCAGTTGTATATTTCAGCTTGATTGGCTTGTGCTGGTTGTTGACCCTGGGGCTTCTTCATAGACGTTGACTTCAGGACGGGCATGACTTGGTAAAATCATGTTGCGCCTATCAACACCATTATGCTCATCATCTTGTAGATTTGTAGATCGTTAATTAAGTCTTGTAACTGTGTCCTATAGCTGCATTGCATTCTGGAACTTTGATTCCAATTACTATGGCATTGAACGTCAATGGAAAATGGTGATCGTTATCCCTTATGTTTGAGGTTACTGAAATTTTCTTCCTATTTAACAGCATTGTAACTATCCTACCAAAGTTCCCCAGTGCAGCACCAACCAACAAATCAAGAACCCAGCTCACCCCAGCAATGGTCTGTTCACACTTCTACCATCTGGCAGGTGTTACAGAGCCGTTCACACGCTTACCAGCAGGCTCAAGAACAACTTCTTCCTGATGGCCATTTTACAGCTGAATTCAGAACTGAAGTAAGGACACAGCCCAACAACACGATGATCATGCTAAATACTAATCCCCATGTGCAATAAACAACTCAGGCAAATGTGCAATATCCTTAATATGTGCAATATTCAGCCATAAGGGCAATATTTGTCTTGTATCTTGTCTTGTATGTCCAATATTTGTCTGTGTTTTTGCATTGTGCTGTTTTGTACTGTACATTGTAGTACCTGTACTTGTCAAGTTTGTCAAGTATTTGTACTTGTCAAGTTTGTCAAGCAATTGTCAAGTATTGTTATTTGTCATTTTGCAATTGTATAACCTGAAAAATGATAACTTTTTTAATGGCATCGGCTCAGGATGCCAACAACACAATTGTGTTTTGTCTAAAAAATTTTGAACCCTGAATCTTTGAATCTTGAATATTAAATTAGCACTAGAATCACTAAACACACCACAAATAATTCTCAGGGTGGAGTTTTCCTTTAAGACGAATGAGTAAGTGTAAATGGTTAAATAAGGAAATGACTACATAGCTTCAGAACTAGGAGATTATGAAAAGCAGCAGCATGGCTTCAGAACCCTTTCCAGAAGACTTTCCAAAGAATGCAGACAAAATAAAGGGGTAAATATGTGTAGTTTTATGAGACATATTGAGACTAATTACAAAGGACAAAGTGTAAGCAGTGATCTGGGCCATGATCAGAATGTAGCTGCTGCAGAGGTGAGAAAAAAATCAGGAAAAACAGATTCGGTGTAATGAAAAATGATCTTGCAAAGTATTGAGCTGATTTTGAGGTCTTTAAAAAGTAGATCATCTCCAGTGAGAATAGTTTTTGGCATCATGAGGGGAGGTGAATGACCCGACACACATGCTGTCCAGAGGACTAAAGCCAAGTCTGAATTTGTTTTCCCTCCAAGAGTTCATACATAACATCCAAATCAAGAACATGCAGCACTCATCACTGAAAAAAAGAACCCTCAGAAAATGCAAAATTATTTAAGTAAGTAATATCACAGAAATACTCTTTCTAATAATCTTTACGAATAGGCTTGCAATTATGGAAAGCATGTACCATGAGATACTAATTCAAGGTCATGAAATTATAATGTATGCATGAAAGGTATAATATTTTAGTATCATTCACAGACTGTTAATTCACTAATGGCACAATGCCAATGTTCTTTTTAATTCAATGTGCTCTCAAAGCAAACATGCTATGGTTTGACGCTGACCAAGCACTCATCTGCTATACTTACATCTCACTTTAACTTAACTCATAATTTTATGTGTAAAAAATTCAGTGCACAAGATAAGGAATGTCTCTATTTAAGATGAGTCTCTTCCCATGTGCTCAAATAATGCTTAAATCCAGTTATGTCTGAGGTCTGAATACAGAAGTACGCAATTTAGGTATTAAATCCTCATTGCACATGCGTAGCTCAACTCAGAATAAATTTATGATCCAAAACCCTTATTGATCAGTTGCTTTTTCTCATATTAAAAAAATGAAATATGAAAATATTACTAAATTATAAGTGACATTTGACTGAGTATTATCTCATTAGTGATTGGTGTTCTGTATTTGGCTTTCAAGATTTGTGTGTGTGTGTGTGTGTGTCTCTCTTACTCTCGTTCTCTATTATGCATTTAGGATATTCCAGAAGAGAACCAGATCCAACATGGGGAATGACATCATCATCCCTCCATTCATCCCTCCATCCGTCCCTCCATCCATCCATCCATCCATTTTCTGTACCACTTATCCTACACAGGGTCGCGAGGAGCCTGAAGCCTATTCCAGGGAACTCGGGGCACAAGGCAGGGGACACGCTGGACTGGGTGCCAACTCATCGCGGGGCAATGACATCATCACATTTGAAGAATATAAAAGGAAGACTGCCGGCATGAATGGTGACACATTTGCTCCTATTACATAAGTCCCAGTTAACAGCCAACACCATTTTGTATATTCCAGCTGTATAGTAATTTCATACTTTGTTGATTCTCTATTAGCTGTATGCTAGTTTTGAGCTTTGCATAATACAATACTGTATTGTTTTTAGTTATTTGTTTGTTTTTATGTCTGTTTATAATTGTGTTATTTGTAATTGTATAATGTCTTTATTGTTTTGTACCTGCTTTTTATGCTGCCTCTTGGCCAGGTCGTCATTGTAAATGAGAACCGGTTCTCAATTGACTTACCTGGTTAAATAAAGATTAAATAAATTATGCCAATTTTTGTACTCCAAGTTATAAGCCATTCCTTTTTTATATACTACAGCTTTATTCTAGATTCATAAGTTACCAGATAATACCAGATAATTGTGCCTGGTCACTGTAGAGGTGCCCTTTCTTTTGATTTTTGATTAGATAGAGAATATGGGATGATATTGTATTTTTCTTTGCTTTTAGTTTGGAATAGGAAAGATACATAAAAAAATCCCAATTAGCAATATGATATTGTTTATTATTTTTGGTGTTATTCACCTGCCACTTATTCTCTGACAGAAAGCTTATTTCTATATTTTACAAACAGGTTTGCATCAAAATGACAAATCTGGTGCCTGGTTATATATATATAAATTATATAAATTATGTAATTTATGTAATTTATGTAGTCCCCGTAGTTCTATGTTGTTCTGTGTTGTCTTATGTAGCACCTTGGTCCTGGAGAAACGTTGTTTCGTTTCACTGTGTACTTGTATATGGCTGAAATGACAATAAACTCCACTTGACACTTGACTTGGTCTTGTTGATTTATGATATGACCCTCACTTCCTACTGGCACAGTGAACCTGATGCTAACTTATTCTTTTAGAGATGTAACAAGTTGTATTGTTCAACAACGGCTTGCTCATGGACTATTCAGTGTGACTATATCAGTGCTTTCTCACCTCTCTGTAAACACAGAGCAAACAGAGGGCTTTTTCGGAACCAACATCATAAACGATCTTTAAAAAAAATCTTTAGATCAACTCCATGAGGACCAAATGAAATATCTCATAAAAAGGTATATGATTTAGAACAAGCTAGGGTTCTCTGAGAAAAGTTTCTGAGTGAACTTTATGTTCCAATCAGACGGCTGTTCTTCACTCTACATAGAACCATAAAATACTAGACACTTGGGGTCTCATTTATCAAAGCATGCATAGAACAAGTTAGAATTTTCTGCATAAGAACCGCTAGTATGCACTTGAAAATTGCGGCCACACTCATTTAAATAACAAAATACCTCCAAATTGCCATATATGGTTAAAAAAGCTGAATTTATGGCTATGTGTGTGGAATATATTAACCTCAGCTTCATTTGAAAAACCTGCAATGGTGTGAAAATCTCTCATTATTGTCTTTTCCACTGCTGTATTCGGAAATCTAATGTATTGTGGCCTGAGTGATATGAATGGATGTAAGACATGTCATTATTCGGCTCAGAGTTGGTTGAGAAATGCCAGACTTGTCTCCAATGCCACATTGAAATGTGCCTGTGGCTAAAAACCATAGTGTAGAAAGGACTTGAGTGTGCACAGGGATGTTATTGCTGCTTTTTGTTGGGCTTTCCAAAAGCTAGACGAGTTTCTGGTAGTGATCATCTAAAATTGCACTAAGCAAATAATTTAAAAATAAGCGCAAAAGCTTGAATCTGGTTTGAAAAATTGAATCCGGCTCATTCGGAGGAGGGGCTCATTATCACATATACATAGAAGTTTTCTTTCCTAACTGTGGATTGATTGCACAACTCCAAACATCACTTGTACTTGTACATAGAGCTTTGCCAAATGGTATGCACTAGGTTCATTCATTTGCTGTTATTTTTATTATTATTTTCCTTTGGTGCCAACACACAAGTGCAGAAGGACAGTGCCTTTTGGATGCAAGGCATGTCATTGTGTAGTAATATCTCAAAAAGGAGATTTTTAACCATGCAGGTTGGCGCAACATTTGTGTTTTTTGCAATACTCTCAGTGCAAGCATTCATACCACAAAAGTGAACTACATACAAAGCTCTAGTCCTATAAAAGCCTGCTTATGTGTATCAGTAACCACAATAAAATTTTACGCCAAACTTGAATGAGCAAGTAATGTTCAGCTGATAAATCCAATATTCTTGAAAACAATTCACACAGGCAATATAATCCCAGTGAAGTAACTGGTTATCCCACCAGCAGCACTAAGTAACAGTTGATCACTGATCACTGAGGAAAATGTCACATTTTCTGATAATCAAGCATGCTAAACTTAAAGCTGTGTCCCAAACTGTGCCTTATTCACTACATAGTGCACTCTTTCTGAATCTGTCATTTGGTAGTACAGTCGGAAAACATAGTGGAGAATATCCAGTGCACTAGTACAAACGGTGTACCTTAGTGGCCATGAAATACCCAAAATGCACTGGGTTGTTTGGTTTGATTCATGCTCTCCTTCACCTCTCTCAAAGGAATATAGGGTTACTATGGCAACATCCCTTCAGACTTCTCCTCAGACTCCTTACAAATTAAAGGAGTGGATTAAATGCTTTGTGAAGTAATTTCTCTCAGTGATTTCGTCTTCGGTTTATAGTGCGCTCCATTACTTCATGGCGAAATAGCTCATGTGTGTTCTTATATGACAGAATAAGACTGATGCCACAGAGTGATGATGAAACCCATGTAATGTGTATGAAATCATTTACCTTTAATTAAATAGTGTTCAAATTTTTTCCAATGTAGGGACCATTCCCATCAGAATAAAAATGTTTTATCATAGGATAAAGATGATGAGTAAGAAGAACTTTGTAGTGATTTGCAGTGACTTTCCTCTAGCAACCCCCCACCCCCCCACCCCCACCCTCAACTATCTGTATATTAAGCTATAAAGTGGGCAGCTATTGCCCGTAAGTCATTAGTTTAATTGATGGGGAGGTGAGGGGGGTTAGCGAGCTTAGCATTAAAAAACTCCAGGAAAGCAATGTAGCCATATTACTATCCATCCTTCCATCCATTTTCTGTATTGCTTATCCTACACCTGGAGCCTATCCCATGGGGACTCGGGGAACAAGGCAGGGCACATCGCAGGGCACAATCGCACGCACACGCACCCATTCATACAGTACGGACAATTTAGACGCCAATCAGCCTACAACACATGTCTGACTGGGGGAGGAAACCAGAGTACATGGAGGAAACCCCTGAAGCAAGGGGAGTACATAAATCTCCAACTCCAGAGGTGCAAGGCAACAGTACTAACTACTAAGCCAATAGATAATTAATAAATTTAACTAATATGAATCCTCATTGGAACTTATAAAGTTGCTATTCTATAACCATTTGTTGAGTTTGCAATATTAAAGATTATTTATGTTGTTTTTCGATATTGCTGCACACAAATAATAGTGGATTTTGTTGAAAGAATTCTTGACAATAAAATATTTGTTTAATGCAGGAAAGATGCCAGCCCTGGACCCATACTATTAAAAAAATGGGCCAGATTGGGCCCTATGCTGGATGATTAGTGATAGACTCAGTTGGTCCGATTGAATCGAGCCGGAGCCAGGCAATTATTCAAAATGGTCTCAGGCCAAGTCTGTCAACTAGCTGATTAATTTTGTCCTGTAGGTAGCAATCAGCCTGGGTATGGGCAGAGTAGTTTTTGCTATCTGACTATATGGATTGTAGCATTTGGACCTTACTACTTTACTAAATTCTGGACACTGACTTCCTTTCTTACTTTCCTACCCACTGACTGACTGACTACCTGTTTATTTCCTACACACTGATCTACTACTTACTTGCTTACTGTATTTACTACCTACCTACTTACTATCTTGCTTAAGTATAAAGTTATGTTTGATTATTCGCATTCAATCTTTGTTTTGATTGTTTGTAGGGCTAGATATCTAACTGTCACTACCTTCTTCAATGAAATTGAACCAGCTAATTTTATTGGATGATGACTATTAATTTTGTTGAGCTGATTTCAGAAAATTCTTTTGATGCTCTTATTAACTGAGAATTAAACAGGAGACCAGATAAATAGAAACAAATAAAAGAGAATAACAGACACCTGTGCTTCTCCTATTTTAAAAACCACCAGCTGTCAGTGTTACTTTCTTATTAGTTAACACAGAGACGTTGCCTATAGTCTCTGTCTCACAAATTCAGCAGTCTTTGACAAATGAGCATAATATGATTTGTATGGCTAAGGTCAGATTAGATTTGCTCCAGTAAGATGAGGAAAACACACATACACTGTAGACATGCACAGGCGGAATTCGGTCTATTTGGATTCAGCACCTGTCAGTACTTTAAAGACGGTGATTATCACAGCAGGTGTGATGATGATGGTCTCAGTGGGAGATAGACTGTGAGCCAAGCTGAACCCCCCTGCATGCTTTAGTAGAGTACTATTGTCGGCATAAATAATCAGTGCTCATTGTTATTAGATATATATTATTCCTCCAGGAAACCCAGGTGTCAAATTAACCAGGCTTTATACAGCAAGCTAAACATCACACTGCCGGGGCTACATGGTTTTATAGTTAGTATGTATGTGTGTGTGTGTGTGTGTGTGTGTGTGTGTAGGTGAGGAGTGTGTGGTCATGTGATGTGTTCTTTATTTCAGCAGTGAAAGTCACATTGGTAACACTTCCAGTATTCCAGTAATAATGCTTGATATTATGATCGACAGCTTATTCTGTCAATTATATGAAGCCTTGGTGTCATGTTGGACTCCACACACTCATATCAATCACACATTAAAAACATTGCCAGGCTTCATCCCTCCCTTTCCCCCTCTTCAGCAGAGACGCTTATCCACGCTTGTTTTTTTTTTTTTTTTACCTTTAGGCTTTCTGTTACCTTTAATGCTGTTCTTTAAAGGTTCTTAGTGCAGGGTCTTAACAAGTATATGAAAAAATTCAGCTGCTAGGGTTATCACCCACACAAGACCATGGGGACATATCGCATCCATACTCCAAAATACTTTTAGCCTCACCTACTTATCTAACCTCCTTCTCCCATAAACACCTGCATTCCTGTTTAGATCCTCTGACACTCACCTGCTTGCTGTCCCATCCTCTCACCACCACACCGCAGGAGACAGGGATTTTAATTTCGCTGCTCCTAACTTGTGGAATTTTTCCCTCCTCTTCTCCATGCCTACACCTCCCCTCAACATTTTAACACTCAACTAAAAACCCATCTTTTTCCACCTTGCATTTGCTCACACCCAATGATTCTTGCACTCAATCTTATTGTGCCGTTTATGGATTTGTCTGCTACTTTTTGTGTCATAGTTATGTAGACACATTTGCATTTTTTCCCTTTTATATTCTTTTTATCCCTCTTTGTTTACCTTTTATACTGTTGGTTTTATTTTGAAAAATTTTAAAGTTTTTAATTTTAATGTGTTTCACTGTATGATTTTATGTTTTTTTTTTATTGTAACTGTACAATGTCCATGGGTACAATGAAAGGTAACTTTAAATAATAATCATAAAATAATAATAATTATTATTAGTATTATTATTATTGTTGTTGTTGTTGTTTTAATATACAGTAATGATGTATGTTACGATACATAGTTCATTACAACTGTTATAAAGCTTGATGAAATATGTGTTCTTATATATATCCTATATCCTACGACCCTTTGAGAACAGTCACATGACATATAGGTATAATTTCTCATTGTGAAGGGCATTGTCTCACATTGTCCTTGTTATTTTTAATTAAAACATTTTCACACTGTAGAATGAATTTAATACATTTTTGTTTAAATAAGTAACACTGCGTGATGTGATAGATTATGAGCATGCAAGTACATTAATTTGGTTTTATTTAGGGTTATTCAAGAATCAATGTCAAGGTCCATAGCAAGGGTCAAGGTAGAGGCAGACAAGGTTATTCGCAGATAATTCATAATCGTAAACAGACTAAACACGGACCAGGAGACACAGCAGGAACAAGTTACGTGAAAAACAAAACAAGACTAGGAATACACAAGACACACAGCTCAAACTTGTCATAAAGACCATAGAGACCTAAAAAAACCCAAATCAACGAGAATAATGAGCAGTACAGATGAGCGCTTAAGGGCAATCTGTTGCATCACATGTTTTGTTCTGGTCTCAGGCAAAAGAAAGCAATAATCCAATCTTCCTGGGGCTTCCTGTTCAGGTACCAACAGCAGCTGGTGCAGCATGTTTTTTACCAGGCTCCAACAATGGCATATGAGCCATCTAAACTTGTCTCCTTATCTACAATAACAACCCTGTTGCCATGACTCCCATAGCTTGAAGTTCAGACTGTACGATACAGTATCAGTGCCCATTGCATGTCTTATTGCTGACAGTATGCAGTGTGCAACCATATTGGCTACACAACAACTCACCGATGTTTCATATGCTTTACAAACCAGCATATCAGCTCTACTATCTTCAGGCTTTACTCTCTGGTGAAGAGAAATGAGACACAGCCACTTTTGAGTATTTCAGTCTGCTGTTCCATCTCCGCTAACGGCTCTTGCATTTGGCCTATGCCCTCTGCCTTTTTCCTCCGCAAGAAGTCTACTGTCAACTTCTGTTCCTGCTGCTGCAACACAGCAATGGAGCTTACCTTTTTTTTTTTTCCTGGGGCTCTGCAGCTGTATCATCTGTTTGTTTCACTTCTCACTAGTGCAGGAGGAAGCTGATGAAGACACAGCACTATCTTCATAGCCTGTGAGATGTGTATTTTGCTGCTGTTATGGCAGGGCTCTGTAAGTGCATGTCACAGATGTTCAGGACCCAAACAGTTTGGATATTGATCATGCCCATTGTATAATTCCAATTGGGCTTAGCAACACGTACATACACTATCCTCATCTTGAATCCATTTCAACTCCTTGAAAAGACAAGAATGGGAAAGCGGACAAGTGTGGCATGGCGAGGATCATTTTATATGGTTACGAAGTGATGACTATGTTATTGGTATTCAACAAAGAATCAAGTAAACAGGAATAGTCCACTAGTTCCGAAGTAAACCACCCTGGCACATCATAGCAGAACAACTAGCATTTACACACTTCCACCATGTTGTATTTTCCACATACAGGTATACAGTATGTATACACATATGCATACATGCACTGTATATTCACATGCTATTATTATGAATTATGAAAATATGAAATTGAATTATATTATTAAGAATTATGAAATAAGTCACCATCATATATTTTTCATGCTATAGTTTCATGAGAAAAATGCTAGATACAGCACTCATGTACAATTTAATTTCATCTTTTTTGTACATTCCATTCCTCAGCTGGGGGCAGTTGTGGCCTAATGGTTAGTCTCGGACTTGTAACCCAAAGGTGAACCTGAAGGTCGTGGGTTCGAGTCTCAGGTCCGGCAGGGATTGTAGGTGGGGGGAGTGAATGACCAGCGCTCTCTCCCACCCTCAATACCACGACTGAGGTGAGACCCTTGAGCAAGGCACCGAACCCCCAACTGCTCCCTGGGCGCCGCAGCAAAAAAGGCTGCCCACTGCTCCGGGTGTGTGTTCATGGTGTGTGTGTGTTCACTACTGTGTGTGCACTTGGATGGGTTAAATGCAGAGCACAAATTCCGCGTATGGGTTACCATACTTGGCTACATGTCACTTCACATCACTTCACTTTTAACTTATTCAATAAGTTAAACCTTAGCCAAAAGCTGCAATATGTGGGGTCCAAGCACCCTTGGCAAATAGCACTCCCAGTTTCCAGTCCTTGCCAGTTCTTGAAACACTAAAGAGACCATAGATGAACATTAAGTTTTGTTATGATATCTCATTTCTAACCATGTCTGAAAGCAAATGGCTTACTTCGGCCATGTTTTTTAAGTAATCAAATCATCATTAGAAATCCATTTATGTTATCAAGATGCAGTATTGTAAATTTCATCTTGATCTGACTTCCTGTTTAAGTTTTGTGATGGTAGCAGAATTTTGTGAAATCTTAGCACTAGTTTGTGAAACTAGGTTTTGCATATTATGGAAATTAGCTCAAAAGATAAGTGGGTGGAGCTAAATGGTCCAAATAGCAAATTTGCTTGCATTTAGCTCAAGGAATCAGGAAATCAGGAATCAGAAGTGGAAAAAAGAATTGAAGAAGTGCTTGGCCCTATCAATCAAATAAATTAAAAAAATTAAAAAGTTCTGTTAAACTGTGGTATTGAAGAAAAAAAAATGACCATGTGATTTAGGTCAAGGCCATTATATTTTAAAGTGCACCTCTAAAAATATTCTAAGCATTCCACTTATTAAACAGCTTCTGCATGATTCACAAAGCTTGTAATTTTCTAAAGAATACAGACAGCATTTTTATATGAAAGTATCATCCATCATTTTAATGCTTTTGAAAGTATTTGTGCTTTTGAAAGGATTTATGAAGCAATCATTGACTTTCTGTTGTGCACACAGGCTACTGGAAACGTCTCTGAATGCGACGTTGGATTTGATTTATCACAAGTATTCTATTTGTGCTGAATTGTTGCATAACAGATTTTATCCATTGTGTTTTATTGTTTCCAGCCATGAATGTTTGTTCTACAATAAAGTTTTGAACCACCCACTGTCTCTAGTTCTACATTCTTGTTATTCAGAAGTGGCTAAGGATTTGAAGGACTACTGTGTGCAGTCTCAATAAAGTGTATCATTATCATAACAAGCCGCTTTTTCAATACATGAATGGTGATGTGTGGGGGGGTTTGCTGCTCTGAAGGAGAACCTGCATACTGCTCTACCGTATATAAACTATATTTTAACCACTGTTATTTTACTCCATAGTTATTTCCAAGCTAAAAAGTTAAAGACATTTAACAAAAATCTATAAGCGTTCCCTAGAATACTTATTTTTATAATGATCTCAACTGTCCAGTGAGGAAATAATTTATTTATTTTAACCTAAATTATTGTCTTATCAGATGTAACATGTTTTAAATATGCTGTTGTGGGAAAATAATGTTACTGTTACAATGCCACAATTAATTATTCTCATATAACAGCACATCCAAAAGAGTTTTATTCCTCTTATACCACTGCATTTTACCAATAACAATGCTCATTGACAATTATTAATGAACAACACATAATTTTTATCTGTTTATAGTTATGCTAAGTGTTGTGGAACAGCTGTAAAACAAGTTATCACTTACATTATAATAGACTTTCTCTCACCAGCCTCTGTTTTTTTCTCTCTCTTGAAGTTAGTAAGACAAAGAAATTGCAGCGTGTCATGTTACTGAGAAGCCACAACACATAAACTTCTCTGTTCTAAAGACTTCCATGTGGCAAAAAAAATTATTGACTGTTACAAAATACTGGCATTGGAGACTTAACTTATAGAAAACTTCACAATTTCAGTGATTATACTTTTTATTATTAGCCTTAGATTATGTGGAGCGTCCGCCACATAATTGTGTTGAATGACTTGTTACTATTGAATCGATAAAGTATTAGAACTAGAACATTACTATAAACCTGTGATTTGAATTACAGGTGACATTATTGTCAGAGCTGCTGTTATAGAAAATTAATCAACAGTGTAACACAAACTCAGCACAATTCCCCGTCGGCAGAATGCTAGCATGACTTCTGTCATCACTTCCACTTTATTTCCTGTTTTTGGACTATTTAGGCAACTCGTGTTCCTATTCAACGCGAAGTCTTGCCATGCATTGCATGTAAGTTATGAGACTTGTTTACAGTTTCTTTCCCTTACTATGTTTTGTACCCACTCTTCAAAATTTAAATTTGTTTAATTTGTGATCTGCTTTAAAAAAAAAAAAAAACTTTATTGCACATGGGTCCTCACATTCCACTTGAGACTGACATGTTACAAACATCTTCTGACCAATCAGATTTGAGAACTCAACGGTGCTGTTATAAGTTTTATAAACCAGGACTGTAGGTCCCACATGGAAACTATGTTTATGGAAGCAAGAAGATCAAAGCCCTGTGGGGGTGTGCGTGAGTGTGTGTGTGTGTGTGTGTGTGTTTGTGTGTGTGTGTGTGTGTGTTTGTGTCTAAAACCCACACAGCAGCACAGATACCTACACTTTAATAACTCAGACAAACAAAAACTCAATAGCAATCCTTTCATCTTGCCAAGATGAATGTGAATAAAAACCGCTACGTTCTAATGACCAATTTTAATTTGTAATTATGTGTGGAATAATTTCCTGCTGTATATTGGTTTGAAATGATCATCATAGCTCGAGCAGATTGGGTGGATTTCTCGACAAGCTGTGATAATTACACATTAAGTCAAACGGAGTAGGCTAATGCTCAAAGCGTCACGATTATCCACTTAAAAATACCAATCTCACTCACCATGTGATCCTTTTAAAAATGCCAGTCCATTTGGGACCAGTGATTAAAAATGATTGCATAATTGAAAAAAGAAAGGATCTCTATAATAAAGAATATTCATCTGAGTGGCACAAATATCCTCGAGCTAATGTGTGCTTAACTGTGTGTCTAATAAAACATCTGTTCATCTCTGTATATTACTCATATTGAAAAACAGGAAATAAGGTGGCCTTAAGGAACCAAGTGATTATTTGTGTAATACTGACTGTATTCCTGTAAAATGGTGAGAAAGGACACAAGTGCATAACCTCAGCATGGGCTTTATTTGGACAAATCTATAAATGTCCATATTATGGGTGAAAAAATAAATGAGAATACAGCCAAGACGCGGAAAACCAGAAACCAGAAAACCAAGGCTCAGAAATGCAAGAAACGATCTACAACACTTCGCAAAGATGCTAAGACACAAGAGGATAGACAAACTAATTAAGAACTTCACACAGATTAGGTGAACACAATAGAACAACGAGCCAATGACAAGACAGGGGCAGAAACAGGACAAGAACCAAAATATAGACATATGGCAAAACAAACAAAAGCACATGACAGGAGTGCTGTTCATGCCAGGAGCCACACTGAGCAGTAATTTTTTTTTTTTACAAGTGTGTATACCCAGGCATCCTCCCTGAAACAACAATCTTGGGTTTTATACTTGTGCAAATTGTCTTTTACAAGCACTGTTATATAGTAATAAAGTGTCACCATGTGCTTCATAAAGTGCTTAGAAGATGCATTTGCATTTATGGCCAGTTTAGAGCTCCATCTGAGTAGAAAACCACTAACAATCTCCATGTTCTGATATCTGTTAAATTCCTGGGTATGATTTGGGAGGCTTATAATAACATGTTTGTACTCAAACATACAAAATGCACATGTTGTGCATGTATTCATGAAGTTTATACTCACTGGGGAATTGTGAACTCTTCTTCACTCATCTAGAACTGGAACTAATAGAATAGTTCAGACATGGATGTGAAAGTTTATATGTACGAATATATACATGTATACCACAGTGTTGCTGAATTCTCAATTCTGATTGGTCAGAAGGTGTTGATTAATTTTCTTTAACAGCGGCTCTGACAGTAGTTCCAGAGTGGTAGATGTAGCCTATAATAATATACAAATTGAAAACAGTCAAAAGTAAAGCTTTTCCTTTAAATTTTCCAATAGTTCTTCGGGATGAATGCTTTGCAGTTTCTTTGTAACATGACAAGCTGTGTTCTTTTTCTTATTATCTTCACAAAAAGGGAAAAAAGAGAGACTGGTGATGGAGCATCACTAGCACCACCAACACCATGTTTATAGATACTATAACATAAGTGATAACAGGAACTAACTTGTTTTGCAGATGTTCCACAACATTAAAGTACAATAATAAATTGCAGTAGTTGGAATGCTGTAGTAAAAGAAGGACATGCTTTTATTGGAAAATAATCCTTTCACATTAGATAGCCAGTCAAATCAGTTGTTTTTCATGTATATTATTTATGATATGTTCTTTCCAGTAAATTTCAAAATCTAATTAGTACTGTATTAACAGGCAATAATTATCATATTGACAGCATGTCTAAACACAAAAATATTATTCGCTAATCAGATAAATTAGAAAACCAACGTTGACTGCAATGTGTACCAGGAATTATGGGCTGGACCTGAGTGGGGTTCGATAGTGATGCACAACCTGAAATACTGAATGCTCTGTTTCACACACTGCCGGCTATAATGGAATTCATTGTGCCTCAGTGCAAGGACTATTATTGAGAGCTCAACCATGCCACATGCAGTGGTGCACATTCTAGCTCATATGATGGATCACCAGCAGGTCAGGCTGGGTCACATGCCTGCCACTGACACCTGCTCTCACCAGACCAAACACTGTCCAGATGTGCATTGAATGGAGAAACACTGATGATATTCTAGTGAGGACTTACAATATTGCATTACATTAGGCGTGCACTGGCAATACATTAGACATTCCACTGTTAGCACTGGAACACTTGGTTCAATCTGCAGAAGTTGAATGTCCCCCATAACTGTAAAGGGTCAGCAGATCATGCCCCTGAAGGGCAGGAGCTGGTGATGGGACTCTTTACAGCCGGAAACATTGTTCCCTTGGTACAGACTCCAATTATACTGCTGCAGCCCAAAATGTCTAGGGGCTCAGGGCCTCATCGATATCAGACCCCAACAAAGAAGTTTGTTCTCTCCTGAACAGAGGAGAATTTGAAAACAGTAGACCCCACAGTTCAGAGCAAAGGCTTCTACTCAAAAAACATACTTGTTCAAAATAAGGATGGTGGTTTGCGCACAAATCTAGATTTCAGGGGTGGAACTGGTTCATAAAGACACTTCCTTCCCATATGCTAAGGTCTTTGTCATGCCATACAACCACAGGACTAGTTCATGGTGGACTTCTGTAGCTGTGTTCATGTCCTCATCACTCCAAAATACAAAATGCAGTGACAAAGTAACACCTCCGTGGGTGCTTTCAAGATGTACTGTATGTAAGTGACCTTGTATCCCCTGATGGCAGGAGCCATCAGAATACTGCTGAACTTGGATGACTGGCTGCTCTGTGCTCCTACCTAGGAGCAGGTCATTTGGGACACATCAAACCCTCTTGCACAAATTCATTCCCAGGCCACAGAGAATGCTAGTCATTTTATCACCCCAACATAAGCATAACATATTATGCATACCAGTCAGATTCAGTTTGGTCAGTATGTGCAATATTAGTTCCTGTTGAGGATGATAGTATTGTTGGCAGGAGGTGCAGTGGTGATTCCCCCAGGCTTGCTGGAACGACAAGCTTTTCAGAAGTGGGTTATCTGCCTATGGCTATTTCCCAGATGCCATAATCAGAGACATGTTCTTGTCTCAGTGAGAGGACTGCATGCTCTAACTTGCTGAAGAGACAAGGCTTTTCTAATGAAAGGTGCCTGCTTAGGAGCACCATCAGAGAAAGAGAGAGAGATAGTCAAGCTAAAGAAAGATTTAGGGTTTTAAATTTAACCTTTTTTTGAATGTAGGTTGCAAAAGAATTCATATTCTGTCAAAAATATTGAGATCTGAAATTTTGCAGTTGTCTGAGACAAAACACTAAGACCTATGAAAAAGTAACCTAACCACCAAGAGGAAAACCAAGATAAGGGGAAACAACCTTTGTTTCTCTGAAGACTCTAGCCCTATGACTTAAATGTGAACATTTGTGCAGTATTTCCTTGATAAGGCCTCAATCCCTTTACTGTCCCCTTTCTGTAGCATTTCCCAGGTGGTACAAATCCTAATCCATCATTTCTTTGACTTGTCCCAATAAAAGGCAGGATTGGGACTCTATTTATAATTGACATTACACCAGAGAGAAGGGTCACCCTAGGTGTCTATCATTTCACGACCAAGGAGGGAGGAGAGTGAGTGTTAAGGAAACAGATGGCTGACTATTGATCCAGAGCAGGCAGAGAAAATCATGTTCTTGAAAGAGAGTGGAAGAAGAAGAAAACCAATCATATCTGATAAGCATTCTGTTAGAATACTGCCGTGATGCAGACAAGAGCCAATCTATTCGTCTAATCCTGTGCACAGCTTGTGTATAAATGGGAGCCATTTCCATCAGGTGAGAGAATAAATCATGTGAGTGATGGCCTTGTTCCAGCATCCATCTCCCTTCTGCACCCACAGGATCCAAACCACAGAGCACTAAGCAAACACCAATAGAAACAAAATGGTTTTATGATATCAATTTAAGTATTCATAACTCATGAATGAAATGGAAAAAGAGAGCACAAAATTGACAAATGGATTGAGTCAGCAGAGGTAGTGTTATAGTTGTACTGTGGTGGTCTGTGGGGGTGAAACAAGAGCTCAGTTTGTGGATGAAGCTCTCTGTATACCAGTCAAGCTACATCCCTGTCCTCATGTATGGGCAGTGACCAGACAAATAAGGTTGTGATTACAGGTGGCAAAAGTGACATTACTATGCCGGGCTACTGGTCTTTTTCTCCATGACAGGGCGAGGAGCTCCAAAATCTGTGACAGCCTCTGAATAGAGCCACTGCTCCACCAAATTCAGAGGCAAATAAAGTGGGCTCCTTTGGACTCCTTACAAGGACATCCTTGGTCAGATCCTGCAGAGCTGTATCAGGCATGTCCTTCCTAGTTGAAGACCTTTATATCTCACAGCTGGTTTGGGAGCATCTCCCAGGAGGAGCTGAAGTCTGTAGCTGGGGATATAGAAGTAAGGAATGACCTTCTTAGCCTGTTGCCACCATGACCCCCACCAGGAAAATGAATGAAATGAAAACATTAGTATTCTTTATTATTCTATCTACTGTATGTTGACATAAAGTGGGACGCAATATTGAACCACCACCTATGGTACAAATACAAGACAAAACAGGGCTTCCATACACTGACTATGTAAAATTCTACAGAACAGGACATGCATATTGTCTGGAAATGTGTGTGCAAAATTATAGTTCCAGTAAAAATGACAACTACGGCACAATACAATAAACCCATAGGAGAGCACAGGTAATAACACAGGACACACAGACTAGACAGAAGGATATCTGAAGTGGCAGCAGGATAAAATATGTGGCATAAATGTATGAACTAAGAAAACCGTGCAAATTGTGTGACATTTGTGTGAACCCTTTCCTACAGAACTTTGAAGCAATCGCCAAGAAATAATACTACCAAATGTTACTTCATTACAACTTCACTATATTCAATTACCTGTATATAATAGTGTTTCATTGAGAGAAAACACTGCAGGCAGCTTTTTGTATGATGTGAACCAAGGTGTAAATTTCTGAGCTGATTTACTGGAAAAACACAACAGTCGGTATTTACAACTTCCATTACCTTTAAATTGTGTGTTGCATATATTCATCATGTGGATATATATATATTATACAGTCTACATTCAAGGTTATTTTTCTTTATAAAGAGGTTCTATTTATCCCTTTTAAAAGTGTGCGACACTTTTACAACAAATTGATTACATTTTAATTGAGATTTTCGCAATTCTCGAATGCTGCAATTTTCTAAATTAGGTATGATGTGTTGAAGAGAAGAAAAAAATACATTCGAACACATGATGGCTCAAATAATTCCTCAGATCAATCCTATGGTACGTGTGGTCTGATGTTTCTTCAATTCCCCACTTACAGCTTTGGATCCTACTTGTAATTAATTCCTATTAACTGTTTGATGCACAAACTGTAAGAAAAACTTATAACCATGGTTTCATCTTCTCCTGTCATATTCATACATGACCTCTCAACAGGAAAAATAAAGCTTGGGAGCAAGTACAGTAGCTGGTGCCTCTGGTGAGTGTATGTAGCTAGTACAGATAGCTTGCTTTGCTAATCTGCCAACAAAGCTAGTATGAATGTAGTATGTTAAATGTATAACAACCCTTTTTCACACTGATTAGTTCATAGCATTTACATTTTGAATACTATCTTTTCTCATTAGAACTAAAAAAACAATGCTGAACAGTGCATACTCATACCAGACAACAGTAACGGTCGCTACATGCAAACTACAAGTGCGCCTTGTTGCATGCTAGTCTGACCATAGCATTAACCCTTTAAGAGTTCCCTCAGACAGACCACACTAATAAGCCCTTTAGTGTTCTAGATTTATTCAGCATGTGGCACCTTTTCACCCCCACAAAAAGTACTGCAGATATGGATTTCCATACATCCATTTTCCATACCGCTTATCCTACACAGAGTTGCAGGGAAGCCTGGAGCCTATTCCAGGGAACTTGGGGCACAACACAGGGGACACCCTGGACAGGGTGCCAACCCATTGCAGGGCACAATCACACACATTCATACACTACAAAGACTTTGTAAATGTCAATCTGCATTTCCTCAGACTGGAGAGGAAACCAGAGTACCCAGAGGAAACCCCCAGAGCCTCCGTGCACATAGAGCGGAGGTGGGATTCGAACCCCCAAACCCAGAGGTGCTAGGCAAACATGCTAACCACCAAGCAACCGTGCCACCCACACATATGGATTTATCAAAGATTACTCAAAGATTCAAAGATTTCACTGACATTTGTATCACATTGTGGTGAATAAAAGAAGAACACAAATGTTGATGGAATTCATGAAGCTTATTCATGTTGCAAAAGGATTTTCAGCCAGATTGGTAATATACTAGAGATGGCATGAAGACAGCAATATTGCGATTCAAATTTGTTTGAGATTCCTGCTTCCAGCACCAAATAATATGACTAACACCAACATTACACTCCGTCTTAGTCTTCAAATGTAAATGTGATTTGTAAGACGTCATTCCTCTTAAGTGGCAGCAGATGGTACACTTCAGGATTCGGAGAGGATTGGCCATGTTTCAGTGAACACTCAGAAATGTAGAAAGAACACATCGATTTACCTCGCATAACCTTCACTGCAGACATCTCTCTCATTCGTGCTTTCTCTCTCTCTCTCTCTCTCTCTCTCTCTCTTCCCCACCTTTTTTTCGTAATAGAGTGGAAAGTGGTTGACAGGAAATATGGCCATGCTACTCCAATCCCTTGGTTCCATTTAATTTGGCAGACTGAAAGAGGAGGACGGCTGACAGATCATTCGTCTCAAGCGCTCTTCCTCCATGGAAATCATTACAAGCCAGTTTACTCCTCGGACTTACGCTCTGCCTCCCAACCATATGCTGTTTATATGCGTTAACACAGTCGAGCAATACCACACACAAACACACACATCATTCTGTCGGTGCATCATCCTCTCTCATTATGAATTCTGTTACAGCCTGTGCTTGTGTGGGACAACAGCAGTGTTTTGCTACCAGTCAACACAAAGATACATCTGAATTTCAAAGTTAGACGAATGAGGACACTGTATTTTTGTTTTACCTATCACCTACTAAAATAATTCATTTTTCCATGAAATTAGATTTAAAAATTAAAATATTGACTCATTTTTATTTGTTTCACCACTAAAATATTCATACTCATGAATCCAAATATGAAAAAAATCCCCATTGCATATATTTCTGCTTGAGCAGACTCAACCCAGAAGTACAAGTAGGCTATTTAAAAACATTTTTGAAAATCTTGTTTGCATCAATTTTTAAAAAAAAAATGTTTAAAACAAAAAACGAATGAACGCAATGCACACGGACCATGTTGCTGTGATAACAGCTTTTGTGCTAAGATTTTGTGGAAGCTGCTTTCAAATCTTCGCAGGTGATTTCTAAAATGTATGAGCATATCTTACAAGTTTCTGAAAGTTTCTCTCATGCATCTTAGGAAATCACCTGAAAAAACAGATATCCCTAAGCAACATACTAGACAAACACAGTAGCAGATATTCAGGTTTGAAATATTTTTAAAAGCTATTTTCCAGTTTCAGTCCTACTGTTTTTTTTTTGTTTTTTTTTGCTTTCACGTCTTCAACTGCTAGAATACAGCACTTCACAGGCATAACACCTATTAATCACAGTTAGGATCAGCATAAGCATATTGATCTAAATCACAAATGCTCCTCTCTCCCTCCCTAAAGGGGCAAGCTTTCAAATCATGCTGCCATCAAATTATTTTTAATTGTTTTAATATAATATTTATTTAATATTATAATTCCCTACGCCGCTCTTAATTTATAACCTCATATCTCCTTACTGTCTATGGACCATCAAGTTGCACGTGTTGTGTTGAGTTAATACCGAAATTGCACACACTGTTTTTTTTTTTTTTTTTTGCACACACTACTGACTTCTTGTGTGGTAGTTGCACATGGGCGGAGTTTGCGAAAAACTGTGTTTGAGAGGTGTGTCTCAGTTATGTATGGACTTAAAGCAATTTATTGTGAGATATTGGCTTGAGCGAGGTGCAGTATGCAGTATTGATGTAACCACAATATGTAAAACTGAATACACTAAAAAAATATGGAATACCTTTCTAGACCAATATAAAATTCATTAATATCAGACTATTCATTCATTCATTCATTCATTCATTAAAGTCCTTGCAAGCATCTGTTTATTTTTAAGATTTCTCTTGCTTTTATTTTACATCATATTTGAATAAACCGTGAAAAAAGTGACCTGTTTCTTCAGTCTGTATTTTCTATCCCAATTTTTTTTTCAAGTGTTTGCTTTTAAGGCCTTGACACAGAAACACCTCAACTCTGACATCTCTACTCCAGAAAAATCTAGCAAACTTGGAGGCGTGAACTACACACAGGTCTTTTTAATATAAATAGGCCACTAGAAAATCAATTTAAGCCCCTGCAAATAGCACAGACTGTAAATATTGATATATTTTCTGAACTCAAGTCACCAACTCTAAATAAATGATTAAATTCTATGTGATTAAAAGTAAAATAGTAAAATAATAAAATAATACAGCACACACACTGGCTGAAGTGGTTTTTTTCCCTATTTTGAGAGCCTTTATGTTTAATTCTGTGATTACGACATTTATTTATTAGCACTATTGTTAATTTTCTTCTTTACACACACTCACACACACACACACACACACACACACATACACACACACAGACAAATCTCATTCCCTTGCCTGTGCATGTGTACTTTCAATAACTCTAACTACTGGTGTTTTCAATAAATAGATTTCCTTCTGCTGAATCTTTGACAGGATTCAAGTCCATATCTTACTGACTCAGCCAGCACATTTCCAAAGGCGCAGCTGCCTTCGCTTTCTATTGAATGAAAAAATGAAGCTTAAATTATGTGAACCCATGACTTTGCATTTGCTTTTCCAACTAAAACTCATACAACTTATGCCTATCATTCATAGTTTGTTAATCTTGTGAATGTTTGTGAATCTTGATTTATCGACCCTTATACAAGATGTAAGTGCTCATTATACATACATATATATATATATATATATATATATATATATATATATATATATATATATATATAGTTTCAAAAATGAAAATAATTTGAAAATTAGAGAAAGAGAAGGGGAGAGAGGGGCAGAGAGAGACAGAGAAAGAGAGATTATTTCTAGATGATTACCTCTTAAGCTGATCTGCATAATGCATAATAATGGATTCATTTTGAATACATTACACATGCAAATATGATCATTATTATTCATAATTCAGAGTTGGCTTAAGTTCAAAAGATATATCAATATTTAAATGGGGAAAGTTTTGTGTATTCAGAGTCGGGTTACGCAGGTGCTTAAGTTGATTTCAGATCAACTTATGTTCAGAATCGCGAATAAGTGAGAGTCGTTTTCGGCAAACACTCCTCACTATACATTTGTGACTGAAATAGATATTCTCACAAAAGTCTGGAATCACACGGGATACAGCGGAGGCCGTGTTGGCTCCACTGTGCAAACCTAGAACACTAAAAATGGCATCATATCTGAAAATATGCATAGAAGTTCATCATCAACCACCACCAAACAAAGGTTCAATTTACACGCAAACTAGCAATACTGAGGTACAGTCCCTGCTAGAGCTAGCCAAAGCACCCGGCCACATTCAAGATATATTCTGATTTGAAAATATTAGATTAGTGCCCATGAACTATCATGCACATTATGCTGCTACTGCTGGAATACAGAACGAGGTAGGCACAGCAACTCCTAATCATAGTTAAAATTTTATAAATACATGTGTTCATATTAAAAATGCCTTTGTGTGCTTTTTTCTCCCAGTTAAAAAGTGAAGGAGAAGAGAAGCAACAGAAGCTGTGCCTATTTTAGGCTGCGGCGGTGCAGATGGAGTGCTTTAGAGAAAGAGACTGACAGGTATGCTGGTGTTAAAGATAATTATGAAGGACATGTGCGAGTGTGAAGAGGCGAATCCCACAACACAACAGGCAGCTTTACCAAATGTGGGACTTGTATAAACAGACAAGAAGGGGGGAAATTGAGCAGAAGTGTTTAACAGCTGTCCACTGTGTGTTTATGAGGAGTGCTGCGAAATAGGCCAGCTTGTAAAGTGTGGTTATTACGGTGCATAAGCTAGTAACAAGTCCAAGGAATAGGTCTCAAAGGAAAGTATAAAACACATGCATAAGGGATAAGGGACACTAAGAGTACCTTACTATTATTCAGAGAGAAATACAATAAGGACCCAAAAGTCTGAATATCCTGATTTATAAATATAAGTAAAAAGAAAAATTAAAGATTTTTTAGGAGTTTTAGGATTATCATATGAATGAAAGTATATAACACAACAATGATTTGAGGGGAAAAATAAATGAAGCTATTTAAATTTCCTTTTTTCCCTTTTTTTTGGCATATGCCCTTTTCCAGATTGACTTACAGATGTGCTTTGTTGTCTCCATCAGAAACAGATGTTCATAAGAATACCAGATAAAAACCCTGTTAAAGAGGAGGTAGTACAGAAACAAAAACAGAGTTAAGTTTTTTTTTAATTTCAGGAGAACTTTTAACAGTTATTTATATAAAAAGAGGAAATTTCCTCTTTCCTCATTAAGTAATGCATTAAGTAAGAACTGTCCTCACTTTTAAATATTTTGCTCTTTGTAATATTGCATATGAGTTCTATCATGAACCTGAAAATTTATGAGTTTCTGATAGACAAAGTCACACCTATGGATGAATTACAGTTTGTGTTAATAACTGGTGAACGAGATAATCAATGTTATTTACTTCACCTGTCTGGTTTTAATGTCATGGCTGATCAGTGTATAGAGCCACGTTCAGCCTATAGTTTCCTTTGCACAATAAATGCTTAATATAAACAATACAACTGTATTTATGTGCAGTCAGATTTAGACATTGTACTTAGGTACAGTCCAAGTATTTAGACAGTGACACAATTTTTGTAATTTTGCCTCTGTACACCACCACAATGGATTTGAAATGAAGCAATAAAGATGTGATTGAAGTGTAGACTTTCAGCTTTAACTCAAGGGGTTTAACAAAAATATTGAGTTAAAGCTGAAAGTCTACACTTCAATCATTTTTTACAGAGTCCCTCCATTTTCACAGGATCAAAAGTAATTGAATAATTGACTAATAAGCAGTTTCATGGTCAGGTGTGGCCTGTTTCCTCGTTATGTCATGACAAATTAAGGAGATAAAAGGTCTAGTGTTGAATTTGCATTCATGGGGACTCTCAATATATATATATATATATATATATATATATATATATATATATATATATATATATATATATATATATATATATATATATATATAAAATTTAAGAATAGGTTTAAGAATAGGTTCAAGTTCTTGTGTTGCAACAGATCTGAACCTGCCTCTAATACTTATGTGCCTGAAAATTGAAATAAGTTTCTGTCATAGCAGAAGCCAAGTGCAGAGAATTCTAATGTTCACAGAAGTCATATTGCTGAAGCCTCTCATGGAACCAACCCTCCATTTTACAAGATTAAAAAACACATGAGCATTTTATATTGGAGTATATAATGGTGATCAACATTTATCTTAAAAAGGTGGCCCTTGGCAGCCACTGGTCCCAGATCATCTTTAATTCAGAAAAAGAAAGATTGAGGAGGGAGAGAGAAAGAGAGAGAGAGAGAGATGAAGAGATAAGGTATGGTAATATGGTAATTATTATTCACTATGGGCCCCATTCAGACTTGGCTACTTAAGTCAGTGACTTGCATTCAAAGGATATGTCATTTTTCACGTGGGGAAAGTTCTGTGTATTCAGAGTTGGCGTAGAATATCAAGTAACTGAGATACATCTCTGTAGTTCAACAAAGCAGACTCAGACATGTTATTTGCTGCTTATCAACACCAACACTGACACCAAAATGAGTAACAAACATACATAGTATTGCATAGTATTAATCAATAAAGTGTCATGGAACATTTAATTTTGCTCTGTTTATGTTGGTTGTTACCATTTATTGCTAGAAACGATCTCTTCATGCTGAGTTTAATGTTCAAGATGTTAAGCCATTTAAACGGCGAGCATTGGCATTAAAAATGAGTACAAGGTGCCATTAATTCCACCTTCACTTGTGAGTAGAGTCACTTAGATTTTTCACTTCTTATGACTTAGATTTTTTTTTAATTCATCAGGCAATCTTCTTGCCTAATATACAAGTTGGAGCATGTGTTAGATTCTGTGTAACACTTTGTGAGTGTAGCGTTTAAACCCAAAAGGTTGCTCAGTGCTTGCTGATGTGAAGTGCTCTCATCTTCGACAGTTTCTCTGCATGCTTTCTACATTGCTCCATGCCTGCGTCATCTTGTGCTCATTTTAGTGACTACGCTTGCTGATACTGCTTTGCAAGCTCAGGTCAGCTGTCCTCATGCGCTCTATTAAAGATACTGTTTAAACAGTATTACATTTTTGTCAGGTTACTTGTAATTGTAGGAAGATGCCATAGTAGCTCCTCTTGATATTTTCACAGAGCACAGTTTGCAGTCTGCTGTGCATGGATTGGCATCATTAATCATGAAATACATCCAGATCACAGTCATTTTGTGTGCTCACCTGGGATTAGACATTGGTGTTAAAGCATTTTGTACAAGTACAAGTAAATAAGCATGGTATCAGAAAAAAGTATCAGTATCATGCATCTTTAATTATTATTATTATTATTATTGTTTCTTTTTGTTTTCTCAGCTTTTGCTGGTAGCTTTATACTGGGAGTCCTTTGCACTCCTTAGATTTTTATTTTTTCGATAGTAAGGACTTTTTGAAGAATGTGGGCTGTACCGAGGAGTGTGATCTTCTGCACTTGTAATGCATTTCTGTCGCCTGGCAGTTCATTGAGGTATTTCTGGAGACTTGTGCTCTCACCATGACTGGAATCACATGAATCCTGGTCTTCCACATTGTGCAAGATCTCAAGCTCAAAGTTATTATTATTATTATTATTATTATTATTATTCACACAAAATGTTAAACAGAGCCTAACAAACGCTCCAACTTGTAAATTAGAGGAGAACATTGCCTAATGATTAAAAAAAAAATAAATTGAGATATAGACAATCAGTGTTTCATGCATACCTTTGTAAGGAACAGTTCATGAAAGATAAACATCAATGGCAAAATGTGTGTAGGTGCGAAATATTGCATGGTAAGATTAATAATAAAACATAAGAGTGTGGGAATGCATAAAAAACAGTGTCAGAGGGTAAAAAAAAAATAGAAGAAGGACATCAGAGGTCCATCTGATCTGTATTCTGGACCAGTTTCTCTACTTCCCTGTGGCCAAAAAAAAAAAAAAAAAAGCTCAAAGGACATTTTGGTAAGCAGGAGAAGGAAGAGTAAAGAACAAGTGAAGAAAAAGAGGGTGATGGTGAAAGAGAGAGGGATGTTTTGTTGTCACATTGCGTGCAGCTGTGTGTGAATCCATTACAGTATTAATGCATGAAAAAATGTACATTCTGTGCAAATTTCTGTGTGATGAATGATTTCAGATAGGTTATGTATTCAGGACAGATGCCACCCTAGAGCAATAAGTAGCATTGCTGCCACAGGCCCCCGGTTTTTGTCCTGACATCCGATTATTAGTATTTCACACCAAAAGGAAATTTGAATGGTTTGTGTGCAAGGCCTCAAAAATAATCAAACATGATCTCCCATTAGTTTCAATCTCAGTACAACAGATATATACAGAAAGGAGTTTTAAAAATGTCCTCTGACCCCTCCTACCCAGTACACCTCATATTTCAGCCCTTTCCTTCTAGCAACTGTTCTTCCAAGGCTGCTGTACAAAGCCCTGCTCCGTGTCTTCTGAACTGTCATAATGTTTGCACAGACTATATTTAGCACCCTGTTAAATCTGCACTGAAGTATAGTCATTACTATTACACATCTACTTCAATCAATACTACTGCTACTGGTTGCAGTCCATATCTGTATTGTTTTAATATTTGAATATAATCTTCTGCTACATTTGCACTCAATCACTCACGTTTCTTGGATGCGTTGCCTTATCTTGTGGTTGCGTTTTAATGCACTTTATTGTATACCATCGGGGTGAAAAGTAACAAACTACATGTATTCTCATTATAGTACTCAAACAAAATGTTCACTGTAACTGTACTTTTTTGAGTATAATTTATTTTTACATTTATTTTTGATCATCATGCATTTAAGCCCAGAAGACTGAAAGCCAATTAAAAGAAGATAAAGAAGATATTTAAATAATTCATTTTTGATAAAACAGTTTAAATAAAACAGTTTCCTGTTGAAACTCTACAGTTCAGGAAACAAATTCTTAGTCAGCAGCGATGTCTGAGATAGTGGATACAGATTAGCATCCCTGGCCTAATTTATAATGAAATATCTTCAGTTTTAAATGCTTCAAAGAAAATAGCATGATAATCGTGTTTCCCCGTGGAGATATCGGCATTTCACAGCTGAACATCCAACCTGCGGAAACATGTACAGGTAAGCCTTTAGCTAGCCAGATCTTTTGATCTTTTACAGAATGAAATCTCTGTATTAAACTTAAGATGTCACTTCAATGTTTGGTAGCAATTGTGTGTTGTGTTAAATATATCTAGGTGCTGCTACAGAATAAAGGTAACACTGAATATAAAGTGTAAGGGGCATCTTTGCTAGATAGCTAATTATGTGGATAGAAACATGTATGAATCAACATAGTTAGCTAGCTAGCTAATGACCCTAGCAAGGTACTCAAACACTAACAGGATTTGGCTACATTAGCTGGCTAGATAATGTAGCCAAATCCTGTTAGTGTTTGAGTACCTTGCTTTATATACTGCTGATAATGAAGGTGGTGTTCACTTCAACATAGCTCGCTCTTGTTATTTAACATAATTGTTAGAAGTGTAATAGTATAAAGAATGCATTAACATAAATGTAATAGTATAAAGAATGCATTCCTTAGATAGTATAGAATATTTTTGGATTAGTTGTGTCAATTGTAGATGGGTCATTCCATCTCAAGTGGTCCAATGCAGGTTGCTTGACCATTTTTAATTTTTTTGAGTGAGTAACTCTATGTATTGGCAGTGCAAAACCAATTTTTTTTTTTTTACTTGGTTTAACTATGACGGCCATTTGAAGAACCCTGAGCTGTAGTCACTTACTGCTTTTATCACAGGAGAAACAACACCATAGCTCTGTTTATGACACTGTTCATTTGTAAATCACCCAACTAAACACTGTAATTCCATATTTGGATAATATCTTTTCATGCATACCAACTGTACACCAACTGTACCAACATGATAGATCAGGGTTCTTCATATCTGGCCCTCGGGGTCCACTGTCCTGCAGAGTTTGGCTCCAAGCCTAATCAAACACACTTGAACAAGCCAACCAAAGTCTTCAGGATTACTACAAAATTACAGGCAGGTATGTTTAGAGGTTAGAGCTAAACTCTAACCAGATTTGAAGAACCTTATGATAGAACATGCTTCACTGTTGCCAATATCAAATGTAGTAACCTTTTAGACCTCATTGACAAGCATAAACTATTGTATGTCAAGAACAAATCACTAGCCCTTGCTCTGTAACTGTAAATCTGTAAATCTCAAACTCAAAATTTTTACAACAAAATGTTACTGTAGAGGACTTACTTCTGTGAGAATTTCAGGTTTGTATCTGGTCCCCAAGCAGAGATATTCAACCCAAAAGTGAGGGGAATTTTAGAAAATTGCACTGTCTCACCCCCATAAAAAAATAAGAGATTCCACTGTAACCAGTGGAATCTCAAACTCAAAATTTTTACAGTAAAATGTTACTGTAGAGGACTTACTTCTGTGAGAATTTCAGGTTTGTATCTGGTCCCCAAGCAGAGATGTTCAACCCAAAAGTGAGGGGAATTTTAGAAAATTGCACTTTCTCACCCCCATAAAAAAATAAGAGATTCCACTGTAACCAGTGGAATCTCAAACTCAAAATTTCTTACAGCCTAATGCTACTATAGAGGACTTATTTCTATGAAAATTTCAGGTTTGTATCTGGTCCCCCACCAGAGATATTCAATCCGAAAGTGAGGGGAATTTTAGAAAATTGCACTTTCTTGGCCCCATAAAAAATAGAAGTTTCAAGCCTGAAATGTTCTACATGCACACTGTATTTACCTAGGTACCCCCTAGAAAATTAGGGCTGAGACTCAAACCCTTCCCATTACAAACTGACCCTAATAGTGGAACTATGAGCAATCCTGAGCATTACATTTAGACTTAAGTTCTAAGTCTAAGGAACAAAAAGGTGCAAAATGTTTATACATGTACCTTGTAATGTGCTCTAGAGAGCAGTTTTTGTTCCAAGGAGCTAGGACCATACTGAGCCGAGATATTGAGGTTTCAGTAAATAGCTGCAAAAAATTCGCTGTGTGCCATGACACAAAGATGGTTAAACCAAGTAAAATAAAAAAAAATAAAAAAAAACTGGTGGTTTTGCAATGCCAGTACATAGTATTGACTCAAGAAAAAATCACTCCAGGTAATCACTCCAAAAAAGCAACCAACTTAACAATTAATGGACCACTTGAGATGGACTGACCCAGATATGTAAAAAGCAATTTGTAAAGTAAGCACTCAAGTTGTTTTTCACCACATGACTTATTTATTTTTACTTGAGCATTTTTTCTTGGCAATAAAAGAATCTTTGATTTTGATTGATATCTAGAGGTGTGCATGGGCACCATATAAAGCAGCATATAATTTCTCACTTTTATTTCTTTATCCTGTGAGCTGTGTGGGGTCTACAGGATCCCACTGCTGGTGCACACCTCTAGTTTTATCCTCAGCTGTCTTTTTGATGTTTTGTATATTCTATCCATGGGTTTTCTTCCAGTTTCTCTGGTTGCCTCCCATCTCCGAAACACATCCCAGTAAGTAAATTGCCTACTCTAAATTGCCCATTGGTTTTATGTGTGTGTGATGCTCTGTTATAGACTGGTGTCTTATCCAGGGTGTATCCAGTGTTCCCAGGATAGGCTCCAGATCCACCATAACCCTGAGCAAGATACAGATATTACTAAAGATGAATGAAATTCTTTTTTGAATGAGATTATTCAAAAATGCCATATAGCAACGCAAGTTTATCATTTGAAATTACTTTAAAGCTTACAACACATGAGTGGAACATTGTATCAGAAGACCATTTTTTTCCAGGTCAGTATGAGAGACTACATTGTTTTGATGTTATATACACTTCAAGATGCAAGCTTGATGAAATATGGAGGAAAAGGTATGACAAATGACCTGATACCAGTGACACTGTTACCACTAAGAGAATGTCGGGCATGTTTTCTATATAAAACACAATAAGCAGTGGAGTATTTATCACCAGTTCTGAACCTGAGTCCTGAATAATAAACAGCATCCAGAGAAGTAGCATGCCTATAAATTACCATCTCCATCGTCAGTAAAAAAAAAAGAAGAAGAAGAGGAACACAGGCTCTGTAACCTTGTTGGGATTTTAGAAAACATGCTTTGTTTTTGTATCTATAGCTCAACATTTAAAAAAAAATAATTTTAAAATCTCAACATTTAATTAAAAAACAGAATATATCAACAAACCAAATGGATGAAAAAAACGGAATCCTGATTAATGTGTGTATGCACAAGTGTTCTTTCTTTTGTAATGAGTATTCATGAGTATTCAATTCAGAAGCAGTTGTTTAATTATGAGCAATTTGATAGACTAAAGTGATTCAGTTCTGTGATTCAAGAAATATTATGTAAGGAACAAAACATGGCAGGGTATGATTTTTCCAATAACAGCACAATCCAAAGTCTCTTCTTATACCACAGTAATTTGCCAACGATTTAAAATTGTAATAATTAAACGACACATCGTATTTTTTTTATTCATTTATAGTTATGTTTAATGTTCTGGAATCTCGGGGGAAACAAGTTAGTTCCTTTTATCACTTATGTTATAGCAGCTATAAACAATTCCCTCTCCACATTCTCTTTTTTTTTATCTCTTAAAGTTATCAAGACAGAAAAATGCAGCTTGTCATGTTGCCAAGAAACTGCAAAAAGCCCTCTGCCTTGGGGCTAGAACTATTGTCAGAGCTGCTGTTATAGAAAATTATTCCATCTTCTGATCAATCAGATTGGAATATTCAACCACACACATTGCTCAGGGATTCATTGTCATTGTCCATGAGAACACAACCACAAAACGTTTGACATTAAAACACCTGAGAATTTCCTGTGAAGTATTTCATTTTGTGGAAGTGTTTCATTTCAGTTTTTCAGCAGGAACGTCAAGCAGCTTTTATTACTCTCACAAAGTGCAAACTGCAATCGGGAGTTGATCCGCAATAATCGATCGGTACCATTTAATCACATGTCCTTTTTAAAAATGGAGTTAGACCTACCATAATCATGGTTTTAAAAATGGAGTTAGACCTACCATAATCATGTTTCTCCATAATCATGTTTCTCCATAATCATGTTAGTCTTTTACAACAGCTGAAATATTTCATTCTGAATGAAACTCTTGTTAGGAAACAAAGTTTTGTATTTGCTTGCCAACTAGTAGAAAGTAGATGTGTCATAATTAAAACATACCGCTTCATAGAAAAAAAGATTTTAATACAACCTGGACAGTTTGTCCCTAGACGCCTTCTCTTTTATAGTGTTATATCTGAGGAAGCATTTTCTGTGAATATTGACGACTTGGAATAGTGTCTTGGTTTTATTATGCTTTCATTTCACAGAATGCAGCAGTCTGTGATGTTTTCTTTCTCGAAAAAATAGAGGAATGCTAGTTATTGAGCACCTGCTACGTGCAATTTTGCCCACTTTTTTCAATTCCAGAAGATACAGAAGAGTGATGTATTAGATAGTGTTGATGGTTTTTGAAAAAGCAAATTCCTTTAAACATGTTTATTTTGTTAGAAATTCATCACACACTTAATTTATGAACTTTGCTAAAGTGACAAAATAACAACTTAATGCAAGTTGATAAAATAACAAATTAAGAACACAAAAAAGTACACACTTATTACCATCATTTCATGTTCTAGCTTTAGTCTCATGGTCATAATAAACTACATAGGTGTACACAATTAGTACACTGGCACATGAAAATAAATACATAAATAAATCGTCGTTGCCTCAATTACTGTTGGTGAAATTAATTAATTAAGCCAATGATTCACGATTCACTGGTTTTCAGTTAGACTCAAAAACAACTTTGCTAATTATGAACCATTTGATTAACTTCAACACACAAAATGGTCATTTGTTTCAGTGATTCAAGCTTCATAAGAAATAATTTGTTGCAAGAGGAAGGAAACAGAAATCAACAGAAAAGAGAAAGAGACATTGTTTTTGTAGGTTATGTAAGCCATTGCAGAATAAAAGGAAGCGATACTGGCAGGTTAAACTATGGCTTTCTCCTACATCAGACTCGACTGGCTAAAAGCTTGTGTGTGACTATGTGTGTTTGTTAGTACTGAGCAGACATGTTAAGCTTTGTTATTAGCCATAAACCCGAATCCATTACAGGCATTGTGCATGTCCTCTCTGTACTCCTGCTTTTAAGCTCATCTCTACGTGAATGCTCACTCGCGACACTGTGCTTCCTTACACACTCACTCATAAAGTGCTTAATATTGTCGAAATTTATCCATTTCAACATCTCTTTAATATCGTTTTCACCTTTTCCTGATACATTCCCTGATACCATATCTCTTTGTTATCATCCTTCATACTAGCCTTTCATTATAGCTCTTCATATTAGAGGTGGAGCAATATGTAAAGATTAAAATTGGGGTGATATACTGTTACAGGAAATTAATCAACAGTTTTAGTACTTCAAATTTGATTATTTTCCAATCCCAGCACTCCCCATCACATTTTATTCTTCTTATACCACAGCCATGTCGATGATTACAATGTATAATTTTTTAATGGAAAACCTACTTTTACATATGATTATATTATAGCAGTTATAAACAGTCATTTTCCTACCAACCGCTCTTTTTCTTTTTTCCTCTTTTCTTATGTTACCAAGAAACCGGAAAGTATGAAGTCTACTGTCCCGAAGTTACTGAAAACCATTACAAAGCACTGACACCGGGGACTCTTTCGATAAATATTAAAAATGTTAAATGCCCTTTAGAGAATACATTACCATATCAATGATTCTGTTATTCTTTGTTAAATAACACATTTTTATACAGTTTCTGTGAATTATCTGTTTATATAGAAATGATAATGTGGCAGTTGGGAGTGTAGTTTACTCTGGGAGTGTCGGGAATGAGCAAATCAGTGTGTGTGTGTGTGTGTGTGTGTGTGTGTGTGTGTGTGTCTGTCTTGTAAGCTGAGCTGAACAGCAACTGGGAAGCTGCAAAGTTTCCAAAGTGCCATTTCATTTTCTTTTTGCCTTTTTAATACCATATGGGGCATGAATGAAAATAAACTCTCACCGGTCACCTCACCCTGAGTCTGCTGTGCGTTGCGTTCTGCCACGGACAACTTATTAGAGCAAGCACATTAATAAAGCTGTGGTTTGAATTACAGCTGATAATACTGTCAGAGCTGCTGTTATAGAAAATGAATCTTTTGATCAATCAAATATGAGTATTGATTAAGGTTAAAATTAAGGTATTATGATCTTGTCATTTATCCAATTAACAGCACATATGGTTTCAACAAAAGCCTTTAAATATAACATTTGCTTATTGTTTATTTCTAGTTTTTAGTGTTGCATCGTGTAACATGTGCTTTCTTCAATATTTTACTTGTTCATTAACAAACTGTAAAAAAAGAAAAAAGTCTATTTCCAGAAATTTTTTGGACTTGTTTGGACAATAAAATTGTGCAATATTCCCATCTACAGGCTACTGGTTAAAGACGTAAATGACATATCATTTTATAACATCATGCTTGTATACCCTCATGCCTGTAATTTTTCTGTCAATTTTTTTCATCTCCTTTGTGTATTCTGTTCTCATATTCTGATCTAATGCCATTCTTTTGAGGATTACTGGTCCAGAAGACTACACTGAAACACGCCAAAGACACACACGGTGCTTCATAGCCTGACAGCACTACCCTCTGTCTTCATACAATCTGAGCAGATTGGATCACTTAACTCAACCTTACAATACTCACTTGTACAGCTATGTGTCTGTGTGTGTGTGTGTGTGTGTGTGTGTGTAAAAGACCTCCTGTTGCGTTTATATCTGGCTGTGTGAGGCTGGCTGAGCGTGTAATTTAACACTCTTATCACTTGTAAGCAACAAGAACAAAGCGGAAATGAAAAAGTCAGGAGGGGTTCTCACATTCGGGAGAGATAAAGATTCAACAGTCAACTTTTGTAAACCCTTCATTAATCACTGAGACTGGTGTGGGATTTAAATTTTTTCTCTTTCAAATTTTCTTCCACATAAACACATGACTTTTGTCATTCTTTTGAGAGATTAAATATATTTGCAACACTTATTCAGACATATTCATCAAAGAAAGTCTTTGTTTCAAATTGTCAGACAGTGTATTTTTTTAACTAACACAACCCAATATATATATATATATATATATATATATATATATATATATATATATATATATATATATATATATATATATATACAATTTTTTCAACATGACATAATATATATTTAACATTTTGAGTTTCTTGGAGTCTAAATAAGTGTGTGCGTTGGAAAACCTATCAAGTATTACTGTGGTTAAATCCTAGCAAAAGGCCAAAAAAGAGGAAAACTAAGTTGAGTCTTGCTGCTTATAAAATCCTTTGACATACTAGGAAACTATAAATATATTTCACCAAAATAATGTGGAAATATTTTTATTTACATTTAATCTGGCCAAGGCTGTCTTCCAGCAAAAATCATATTTGGTAAGGAGCCAGTTTAGCAATCTTGGTGGTAAAAAACAGTCTTTTAAAATCTTGCTCTTCGATTAAGTTGTTGCCATGGTGAAACAGACATAAGCCTAATCATTTCTGTTTATAATCAGACTGTCAAAATGTCTGCGATGCTCCTGTGCCTCAGTCAAATTGAAATCTTTAAATACAATTTTATCACTTTTCACTTAATGAGAAGTAATGCTAGAAAAATACTTCTGGTTAATATACATACAAAAAAGAAACACATTTCAGCTCAGGAAAGTCTGAATTTTTCAGAACTATCAATAGTACAAAAACAGGAGTCAAAACACATATCTGGAGTAAATAGGTCATCTTGATTACATGCCAAAGTTACCCCAAAACAGGAAATTCATTCAAGGAAAAAAAATCCAGATGTGGGAAAAACAACAGGGTGTCCCAGAGTCTCCATACATAGGGGAAATGAACACCTTTTAGCAAAATGTCCTCTAAAAGTTTTCGTACATAGTTTATATTATTAAGAAGAATGCCTTTGACAAAAGAAGAACACATTGAAATCATTCTCATGGCTGGATCAGGAAGTTGTCACGAGGTTGTGATGGACTTTAACAAGAAACATGGCAAGCACATCACACACGACAATTGGCAAACTTATTATTTGGAAGACTGGAAGTGTTGCAGACCAACCGAGAAGTGAACGTTCATGAACATCCACTGACGAGGGCACAACTGACGTGGTGCTGTCATACATAGTCCCCAATGTATGGAGACTTTTGTAGTGCCATAGAGTTATTATTGCACCTAGTGGCCAAACATGGGAACCACAACAAGCCAAAATAGAGGCCTACTTAGGCAGGAAACACATGGCCCCGTGCTCACTCTGTGTGAACATTTTTAGTGGAGCAGGAGCAGCAGACAGGGTAGTTAATGACAGAGTTGCCAGGGGAATGGTTTTTATGCCAAACTGAACTAGTTTAACTAGTTCTGCAGCCAACAAGATCTGGTTTTATAGCAAATAATCTGAATTAAAATGAGGAAATTTCCACAAACAAAGGCAAAGTGAAAGCACGTTTGTCTATGATGTACAGAACCATTTCTACTGTAAAATATATTGCAAAGATTCGAGAAGGAAAGGGGGATTATGCAGTGCGGATGCACCACAGTGAACTTGTTTCCCACGCAAAGTCTAAGGAAAAGAATGAAAATGTGTCTTTTCCAATGCACAAATATTCTGGATTAGTTTAAGGTCTTTTGTGTGGTTTTTGAGATGTAGCTGGGCTGGAAATTTTGCTGAAACCTGGCAAACCTGGTTAATGATATTAGTTCTTCTGTGTGCACATCACTGGTGATGGGAAACACACCTGCTATATCAAACAAAGCTGCTTGACTTTATGCTGGATGACTATGTTGTCAACTCTCAACTGCCTATTACGCTAAAAATTCACCAGATAGTAGCCTATAGCAAATCAAGTGTCACGTGTTATCCTCCCGCACCGAAATCTATTGTCAAGAGCTGTTGCTAACACAGACAGTAAGCATAACACACTCAGAGGAAATCTAACTTTCCTCTTCTGCATACATAAGCTCACAAACAGCCATGGACGGCTAGTGCCTTTCTAATTGACAGAGGAGAGAGAAATGGCATCCTTCTCACCCAGACAGCACAGCCAATTTTGCTCCCTTGGACTCCTGGCCACAGATGGTTTTGGCATTGAGATTTGAATTTGCGATCTCCCGATGATAGGGCCATTGTCCTACTCAGGAGCCAGTCAGGATGTATGTTGCCAACTTTGCAAGGGGAAATCTGTTTCAGGCCCAGCTTTCATCCAAAAGTTGAATGGGTCACAATCTTCAGCCTTTCTCTGTAAGTGACACATTTCGCTGTGGATCAATCAACAAATCTATAGAGAGGAGGCATTTTCCCATTTGAAGACATGCTTGGCTTCATTTGAAAGCTGTCACATTCTTGATGAGGAATGGATTCTGAATGAAAGAGGGAGTGTCTTTTTTCGAGAGTGAAGCTGTCAAATCGGGCCAGGAAATTGTCAGTTTTCTTCTATATGTAACTGACATGGTGAAAATATCTGTCTCTGCCTGGATATGCTGTAGTTTCGTGGAGTGCAGACTATCTCTTTGAAGATTAATTTTAAAAACCTGGAAAGCATGGACAGCTGTTATCAGATCACAGATTGTGTGATTCTTTGAGTATAGCTTGACACTGAGTGCAGCAAGATGTGATGTCAGCCAAAAAGCCAACAGTTTCAGTTTTCTTTCTCATATTGCAAGAAGTTTGACTTGAGTTGCTTTTTGACTTGTTCGTTACGCTAGATAAATGTCTTCTTAAACAGCCCAAAGGTTTTCAAGAACTCTGCCTTTGCTCAACCATCTTACGTTGTTATACAGTCACAAGTCATTTGGTTCAGCATTGACTTATTACGTTAATAAGTTGCCATTACATCTGCATACTCTTCTGAACATACTGGTGAATGATTCTGTGGTAAGAAGTTCACAATGATGTTCATGGTCATGAGGTATGAGGTTAAGGTAGGACAGGAAATAATTTGGTGTATATAGTCTTTTTAGCAAATTTATTTGAAATCTAATAGAATATACCTCTTGCTCACTATAATTCCTCTGAATCACCTAGAGGCCACATTGGTTTAGTTCACAGATTCCCAACTCAAGTAGTCCAAGATAGTAGAGGTGAAATCAGGGTGCTTCTCTTTCATATGTGCCACAACTGCCTTGTCTATTCCTATCATAGCTGGAGCACTATCTGTAGTCATGTAAACCAGCCTACCTCCTCAGTTTGGTCTTGTGTATATCTTCTCTTCTCAGTATGTGTCACATGTGAATTCCTTCTTCACTTTGGGCTATATTCAGAGTCAGTGACTTAAGTGGACACAAGAAAAGTTACACATACTCACAGGTGGTTTAAGCAAGTTTTCTGGATGCATCAACCATATTATGCAAAAAGCTTGTGTGTAGTTCACACCTTCAAATGTGCCAGATTTGTTCTTGAGTAGAGGTATGGGGTTTTTCAGTAGTGTCTAGACCACTACCCTTAAACACAAGCATTTGCCTTCAAGCCTGGGATAAAAAATAATAAAAAATGTGGAAAAAAGGAAAGAAACTTTTTTTCTTCTAGCTTTTTTTTTTTCTTTTTCTGTCAAATGTAATGCCAATGTAATATGAAGGCAAGAGACAATTTAAAAATTAAAAATAAACAAAGATATATGAATGATACATAGGAAACATTAAAATATCATCTAATATGAGTCCAGCATAATGGCAAAATATTGCTGCATGAATAGTCCTAGTTGTAAAAACCACATTAATCACTGCAAATTTGATTTAATTTAACAACACTGTATCCACGCTCATTAATTGGCAGCTTATAAAATAGCACTTGATGTTTTAGCTAAACTCTGCCTTGCATATTTAAATCTTGAGTAACTTCTGAATAGCACATTAGACTTAAATTGTGTTTAAGATCTGAATACTGATATGTGCAATTTTGGCGTTACTCACTATGTATGCTTAACTCAGCTCTGAATACAGCCCTTTGTCATCCAAACTTATATATATATATATATATATTGTTATATATATATATACACCAAAAGCTGGGCTTGATAAGGTGCAATTATCTTCACTCTGCATTCATGATATATATTACCATTATGCATGACGTTTGCCCATTTTTACGTTAGTAAACCAATAGTAGACTACACAGACTACACAGAAAACATAAGCTTGGTTAAGCATATATATATAAAATATTATATAAAGAGATGTATTCAAGTGTATATAGATGATGTAGAGAAGATGCACTGAATGTGATAAATAAATAAATGTTTTATCTAGCAACCTCACCAACCCATTTTTCACTTGACTGACAGATGCGCTAGATTCATGGCCATGTTTGTCTTCCTTGGCACATTGGAAGAAGCCATTTGACCAATCAAGTGACAGTCAACAACAGATCTAATCAGTGACAAACAGCCTTCCTGACACTGGCCCGCAAATGCATCCATCATATGGCCGTGAGTCATGATTGGCGGAATGTCAACACAGTCTTACAGTCTTTTTTGCAATCCTTGGTTGTCGATTTTTTTTTTTATTCTTATATGCACAGTTTTCTCCTTCTTTCCATTCTACATTTTCCCCATCTTTATGGTTATGCCAAGTAGCTGTCACAGCGATGGGGCAGCCAGCATGCTTTCTCAATCAATTTGCAGGAATCTGCACCAAGTATAATTTATTGAAGGGAAGCCAGAAGTGACAGGGTCACTGAAAAGATTTTCTTGTGATATGTAAGAGTCCTGATGTTCATGGTCATGAGGTAGACAAAAAGATGTTCTTTCCACTATCCCTGTTTTGCTGTCTTGCTTGATATTTTTTCAAGTGCCAACAGAGCCTTGTTCCACTTTCTTCCAAATTAGCTAAGAGGTAAAAAACTGTCTTCGTGGGAGACTTGGTCCACCATCTTAAGGGATCCGTCTAGAAAATGTGTTTTTTTTTCTTTTGAGTGCCGCTATAATTGCCAAAAAAAGGTTATATAATGTCATTTTTTTAGAATTATTTTTTAAAATCATTATTTTAGAATCGACTCACTAAGCATATAAGGGGCTCACTATGTGGCCAAGCTTGTTGTCACAAGCCACTGGCATCCCAGAACCGACTGTGCTCCGGGACCAGGTTTGAGAACCTGTGATTTAGTTGGTCAGGGATTCTTCAACTATCACCCACAGCTATCTAATAAAGGTATTTTTTTTTTCACCAAGAGGTAATAAATCATGCCTGTTAACATAGTCACCCTTGTGTCAGCAGATTAATGTGTCAGCAAGTTCCTCTCATGGACACACCTTTCTAGGCCAGACCTCTGAGTACAGCAATATAGACAAAGTCTTCACAATAATGAATAGTTAGGGCTTAACCCTCATGTTCACAGGGATTCATACATTTGAATTGCTGCACTGTTCTCATATATATAAAATATTGATTCACCAATTTAAAACAGGACGTACAGAGCAAATGTGTAATGAATTCCCCCTGTCAGTGTGGTGCCCAGTGCTGCAAGTGCTGCTTTTGCTTGTTAAGTTCTCCATTTGATTATGGTTATGGTTATGTCTCTGCCCATATATTATCACTGTATAATACCCAAATGTGTTCGGCTGTTCTGTGTTTCACTTTGATTCGTTTGTCTGTTTCTACCGTCCTGTTCCTTTGTCTCATGGCAAAGCCTCATCAATTGTATTGAACCTCTTGTTCCCTTGTTCTAGTTTCCAATTTTCCATCTCTTACATGTGTTATTTTGAATATGGACCCTCATTTTGAGTGTGCCTGCATGTTTATTGACTCCTACATTGAACTATGACTACTTTCTTTGGATTGCCCACAATAAAGCCCACGCTGAGTACACACACTTGTGTCAGGCCTCATTACACAGCACAATGCAAAAAGTCATGATATGAACAAAAGAACTATCTCTTTTTCTTTTGTATCATGCATTTTCTCTCACTCTCTTTTTTCTCTTTTCATCCATGCTTCTCTTTAAAGCTAGCACTTTTTTCTTTGATTAAAATCAAATAAATCATTATAAAATAGTTTGTTGCACAATCCTGGATTCCTGGCTCCTTTAAATGTATCTGTGACTGTGTTAGTTTTATTTTATACAACTGATCTATTACTTCCACTGAATTTGAACTTCCACTGAACCACCTCCACTGAATTTACTCCAATTTCTTTATGTTAGAAAGACAGCAATGGCAATGTATATTTTGTACCAGTCAAAATGTTTGAATCCACTACCAAGTGGATAACTTTGTTGTCTTATTTTGTCTTAACTTTTATTTAATAATTTTCTCAAAGGTTAATACAACGTTTTTTTAACTGAGCTTATATTTACTATTGAAAAGACATTATAAAAATTTCTGAAGGACCTTTGATGGAAATGAACTACGATGCCTAAGTATTGACCCTGTTAAACGTAACTTTTCCACATTCTGTAGGGTTACAACCTGGGATTGAAACGGACTTGTCATGAATCTACAGTAAAGCATGGTGGTGGTAGCATTACGTTTATGACCATTATGCTTCAAGAAGTTCCTTTGGGATCAATAAAATTCATCTTATCTTATCTTATCTTATCTAATCTTATGTTTTGGGGTGATCCTAGAAGAAATCCTATTCCAGTCTGCAAGAGAGTTGAGAAGGAGGTGAAGGTTCACCTTTCAACTGGACAACGACTCTAAGCAAACAATGGCAATGTTACACTAGAGTGGCTCAAAACCAAGAACCTGAATGTGTTAGAATGGCCCAATCAAAGCCTAGACCTCTGATTGAGAATCTGTGGCAAGACTTGACAAGAAAATTGCTGCTCAGCAATGGTCTCTGTGCAATCTGAGAGAACTTGAGCAATTTTGCCAAGAGGAATGGGCAAAAATTTCAGCATCCAAATGTGACTGTGACAATGGCCCAGAAGACTTGCAGCTGTAAATGCAGCCAAAAGTGGTCCTATTGACCCTGTTGGTTATGAAACCAACAAATGCCTACTTCTTTGTTTATTGAATCTTTTCGTATCAGAATAACATAACATAAAAAGCACTGTCAAATGTTAGACTTATTTTGTAAGTCAAATGTAAAAATCCCAACCGAGTCCATTCCATGTTGTTACAAAATATGGAGAAGTTGAAGGGGTGTGAATACATATTTTTTATTGTTGATACCACGTTTTTCATTTAAATGCATGATATTGATATTAAATTAGTATAGTATAGTATCCCTACTGCTTTTAGTAAGTAATAACTTTTTTCCTAGTCATAGTCATTTAAATGCATGATATTGATATTAAATTAGTATAGTATAGTATCCCTACTGCTTTTAGTAAGTAATAACTTTTTTCCTACTTTTATTCGTTTAATAATATATCTCATTAGTTAAGTAGTATATTAATTTCTTAAAAATCTTAAAAATCCTTTTGTGGGCCCCAGTTTTGGCACACTGTGTCCCTTAATTGTCCCTGTCATTGCCATTGCAGGATAAAACATGGCTTGCTATTTGCAGCATTTCCTGATCAGTGATTGATCATCCACTCTAAAAGTCTGTGTAAGTAAAAGCATTGTTTTCATCAGTCTGGACAAATATATAATGTGCGACATAATCAATATCCTCATTTATCCATTAGGTTAACAGTAAAATAAAACGTCTGTTTTGATGTGCCTGAATATATTTCACATTGAGAGATAATTCATAATATAGTCTGAATCCAGAGTCTGGCACTAATGAGTATAAATTGGTAATAGGTAAGCAAATGGTTGGCACTGATACCACAAACTATACAAGGCTTGATTTGCTTGACTTTTATATTCCGGTTTTATGGTACACTTTTCTGGCCACATGTTTCAGAATCTTCAAAGTTGCAATCTGATTGACTTTCTCTATTTCTGTGTTTTAAACATCATAACACAATGTGATTTTTGAAGCAAGGTATAGGTTGGTCTATGCTTTTCTGCAAAAAGGTCATTTTTGATTAAACAAACCAGACTATCTAGTAAATGTTATAAGTCTGGCTATATTCTCAAAACTCATCGAATTTAGGTTAAGTACATACTATTGAATGATATTCATAGCTATAGCTATATGTCAGTGGCCATGCGAATGGTTTTCCCAGGCAGCGTCATATACTGTACTTCACTTAGATTCACGCTTCATAAATCTGTTGTAACAGTTTGTTAAAAATGCAGTATAGGGCGAAGATGATACGTGACTTTCGTGTACTAAGGCTGTTCATGTTACAAAGAATTTTAATTATATATATATATTATATATAAATATATAGTATATTTATATATAATATCGTATATATATATATATATATATATATATATATATATATATATAGTGTATATATAGTATGATATTATACTCATAAAGGAGTTTACAGGATAAATATTTTTTAATAATAATTTAAGTGATAATAAAAGTTCATTAAAATTTTTATTTTAAAACCATTTTTATTTTTGGCCCATATTACAGATACATACACTGAGTTGCTAGTTTATTAGTTATAAGACAAACACCTGATAATTAATGCAATGCTACACCTATATCTATTTTTTTTTTTACTGAAAGATACCTGAAAAAAAAAAAAAAAAAAAAAAAAAAAAAAAAAGGGCAAATGTCCCCACAAGGTAAATCTGTAAGATATTCTTATCCTTGTGGGGACATTTGATGCTTATCACACAATTTTATTACGTTCAAGTGGCTGAACCATTGATTATCTATGGATTTTTTTCCTTTATATATAAACATATACCTAGAAACTAAACAGAAATTAGAACCCATATGTGTCTATCTTTGTGTAGTTGTGTTAATTGGGTCTCTTGAGCCTGAAACTGTATCTATTTATTGGAAATTAACATTTATTGGCACCTTCGTATAGCAAGAAATGTGGATTACTTCAATAGTCAATGCAGAGCTGAAATTCCACACAGATGTGTGTGATTAGCAATTCTCTTCAATCATCAAGCCTTTTACGGCTGTCTGCATCATAAAAAGCAACACCAATGTGTTTCACGCCTCAAAATTTTCCCCAGCTTCATAAATTCACCTGATTGACAATAATTAGGTGAGAGTATGTGAGGTGTGAGATGAGTTTATAATCCAGTCCTTGATTGAAATAAGAACTTCTCAAGAAGTGGTGCATTGCTCCAAACTTGCAGAAGAATGGCATGAAATAGCAAAACTGTGTTCACTCTGGCAATTAGACTTCTTCATCTTTACTGGAAAATCCATATACAACTCGATATTTGCCTCTGGTTTCTGGAGCCAGATCGTTTTTGGACTAAATTACTACATTAATGGAAATTCAGGTCATACTTACTATGAAACCCATATTCCTAAACCATTATAACTTTGCTTATAATTCTTTGTAAGTTGATAATAATTCCTTGTAAGCATTCTTATACTCTAATGATGCCTCAGAGATCTAATAAGTTTATATATAGCACCTTTTTAGAGCTTTAGGAGGCATAATATATAGAGTTCATAAAAATTCTTACAAGGAATTATTACAAACTTACTAAGAATTGTAGTGATTTAGGAAAAGGGGCTTCACAGAACATGTTACTGATATCCTTTTTGAAATATGTATTGTTATATAAATTCATATGGAATTCAGCTTTGCTTTATGCAGTCCTATTTAAGAAAATATCAGACATAAGCA
The DNA here is from genome assembly GCF_027358585.1 of Pangasianodon hypophthalmus. Classification (NCBI taxonomy): domain Eukaryota; kingdom Metazoa; phylum Chordata; class Actinopteri; order Siluriformes; family Pangasiidae; genus Pangasianodon; species Pangasianodon hypophthalmus. Next base: position 6,886,477 of record NC_069731.1, on the reverse strand, counting down.
CATCCATTGTCACAGAAGGTCTCTACTTGTATGTGGTCTTGTTTATACTATCAGATCAAGTTTCATTTCTTAGCATATTCATCTTCGCTTGCAAAATCAATGTGACACCAAAAATGTGAAACCAAGTGAAGCAAAAATCAACCTTCAGTGGACTGCCAACTGTAGGAACATGAACATGGCAGGAAAAGAGAGGATAACAGATTAGCAAAGCATGTGTTGGCTCAGCCGTACAACCGGTAGTGCTTGCTTTGACAGGGATGACCAACAAATAGGATTAAAATGTCTCATCACAGCACACCGTGACATCATTATCTCCACAGCTTGTCATAGATCCTTCCTGTTTTCTTCAGTCCCACATGCCCACAAAATGCTCTCACACTTACTAATTTGTAACATTCTGTCTGAGTCAAGTATGAAAAGATTAACACTAGGACGGGGTTTGTGTTTTTGCCATTTTTGTAAGCATGGCAATATCTTTGCCATTTTTCTGTGCTTATAATGACAAAAAAATGGCAATGATTATTATTTATTTGAATAAATGCAATGGCTGTCCTATGCCAATTGCTTAAAATGACATCCTTTTTTCAGACCTTGTCGAGGGCATGATCGGTGACCTTGGTGTTTGTAAGAAATCCAACAACAGTTATCCACATTGTCCTTTTACTTAAATTTTATTCGAATATTTGAATTTATAGGATCCGTAGGATCCCAGTCCTGATGATTTAAAAAAAAAAAAAAAGTGCACCTCCTATTCATATCTGCATTTTCATTCTGAATAATATTCGGTTACATTCCCAGTGTAGAATAGTCTGGCATTGGTTTACAAAATAAAAGGAACCACTCCATTGACTACGCTTATTTACATTCAATTAAATTTTTTCAGGTTGAGTTGGAAGATCATCTGTGCTACTTTTTCTAGTTTTTTTTTATCTTTTTTTTTTTTATTTTCATATCATCACATTTATAAACCAAGTGCTGATTTGCATACCCATGATCCCTGGTGACTGCCTTGTTATTCTGATTTTGAATTACTGCTGAATGTTTTATTAGCATAAGTGTTTGTTGTGAATGAAGGGAACAGCTTTTATCAATTCTAGCACTTCTGTGGCTAATCACCAAGTCCGTGTTGGTGTGAGTGTGAGTTTGCCAATAAATGAGACAATTCTTTATTTTAACGATGCTCAAGCTTCTTCCTCACAGACGCCACAGTATTTCTCACTTCAGAGGTCTGTATGTGACATCTTGCAGTATAGGCTTATCCATTTACTTAATTATCTGTTTAGCTAAAAGTCTCATTAACATTTTGTTACATCTACTGCACAAAAAATTGATGCTATCACTGTTCTCTGCCATAGTGGTAGATATTACGCAGTTTAGCAGCACAGTGAGTAAAATATGAATACATTAAGAATTTTTAATCAAGTTTTTAATCAAGTGTAACTGGATTGTGATTATATGTAGTTTTAAATGTATTCTACTAATGTGATATTGGTTTCTAATTACCAGTTTTAGTAACTTATAAGTTTCTCAGTTAAAGTCAACGGGTTTTCTAGTCACAGTTCATGGTCTGTTTCTTAGCATTCAGGTTTTCCGGTGTTTTTAGTGTTTTGAAATGATCTTTGTAGAATATTTCAGTAAGGTTTTTATATCAACAATATCCAAGAATATCATGTTGGTATATTCAGTATCCCGTAACAGCTCAATAGTCCTCATGTTCCACTGTTGCACAAGATACGAAAGTACAAATCAAAACACATGCACATGCAGACACACACGCTTGTCATTCTATCTCTGTAAGGTATTTCCATTTACTTGGCTATAGCTAAATAATGCTATGATTATACCTATCCCTAATATACAATAATATAAAATAACTGAAGTTAAATTTATCATTCTTTTACCATATCTATGAAACCTTTACAATTTCAAAATGCTTGAAATTATAATACCTCATTGCCATTTATTATGGTTAACTTTCCTAATGTGTAGTGGAGCCAGAAGATTTTCATTTTTACTAGTGATTTTATTATAACTTGCTAGGTACATCCCACTAAGCATGGAACAAAAATCAAGACAGTCAGCAAAGCCACATGATAACATTTTATGTTTTGGAGATCTTTTAAAAAATACATGCTAAATCTACCGCACATACGCTAACTAGCATGCTCTCAAAATGCATTTGTTTAGAACCCAGAAATAAATACAACAAAATGAGACTGTGGTTTTACTTGATGTAACTGATACCATTGCATTTAGATGTTTCGTTCATGATTTCAGAATGCGTTTTTTTTTATTTAAAAATGTATGAGTTTTCCTTTTTAGCTTTCCTAAGATTATTCCTTATTAAATTATTAAATCAATGTCTTGAGATTTCCATCTCCTTGCAGAATACTTAAGTAGTCGAAATACAATTTAATACAAAGTACAAAAAATGTAATTTACAACATTCAATAATTTCAGCCACAGTAATGACAGCTGCTCACCATGCTCGCCAGGGAGATCCCAGACCTGTCAAGTTCAACTGCTTGGTGATTCATCAGGCCAGATGCTATGGCATTGCTAATGGATGGGGGGTGGCAGATTGGTCCAGATGAGAGTAAGTGAATGGCAGAATGAGTCTGAGAGAGGTAGAGAGTATGGAAGAGCAATAATCAGTAGCTTAGCTGGCACTTTTTAAACAGAGGAGATCGCAGTCAAAACAGTCTCCAAATACAGGTTCAAATAATCTTTGGAGTGTCATGTTGGTCATCCCTAAAAAACGTAAAATGTAAGTAGGACAAAGTGGTATAAACGAAATGGCCATCCTGTCCTCGTGATAAGATCCATTGCTCCCTAATAGTTTCATTGCTGAGCTCTCCTTTTTTTCACATGATATCACAGAAACGTGTGTACGTTGCTGTCCGCCATTTTGATTCTCTTCACAAATGCCACCACACTGTGTAGTAAATATGTCAATTGCTAGTATATGTGGGTGTTCCAATCGACCAAATGGACAAAACAAGTTCAGATTCTTTAAAGCTCCACAATTTCTTACAAAACAGCCCTCCAAGACTCAGATATTATATGAAAAAAAGCATAGGTTATGGAAGGCTGCTGTTAATCATAAGGATATCACAACAAAGGAGAAGTGGGATCAGATGATCGTCTGTTCTGCACATTTTGCTCTTGCTGTTTTTTTTTGTTTTTTTTCAAAATGTCGTCAATACAAATTTATGTGGTGAATTCCAAACTACCAATTCATGATTATATTACCCCAGCCAGGTTAAAGTTCATTATGGTAAAATGAAATGTTATGCACTGTGTAACTCATTCATCCTAACAACTCCATGGATATGGTGGATTAATCAAAGGACAGTTTTTCAAAGTTCATGTGTTTTAACAAACTAGAAAGATTTTTTTAAAGAACTTTAATGAAATATTTTGAATTTGGTCCTGATTGACTTCTGACAGGACCAATCCATTAGGTATTTAGCTGGTGAATCAAAAATGGCCAGTTACAAACACATTGAATTGTGGATAATTGTATAGGTTGCAGTGAAAACAAAGGATTGAAAGGTTTAGATTTTAGTTCCCACCTTATCACATCACTAAACCATCACTAAAGTACAGCATTTAGGCTTTCATTATAAATTAGAAGATATATTGCGATATTCAGCACAATATTTTTCTCATATTATCACCAACACCCTTACAATTGCATTTATCAATCAGCAACGTTGTGAAAGTATCATGATAAGAAAAGTGAGTCAATGTAAAAATGTAAATATATAGAATTATGGCTAGGTTCAATGTCCAAAACTGTCCCACTGTCCAAAACTTTGAATCTTGTCTAAAAAATTGCTGTAATACAACTGCATAAGCAATACAATCACTATTTATCTATAATAACTATTTGTGTATATATGTGTAAACAGTATGTGGCCTGATATTGCCAAAGACAGTGTGAAACAATGTGTATTTAGTCATCTATCTCTGATCAGATCATCTCTCCTTGTGTCACATATACACACACACACACACACACACACACACACACACACACAAACATGCTCTTAGCATTGATTATATCGCTGGAGTTAACTAACAGCATTGTTGTTGGAAGTACAGATCACCATAAGTAATGCAGAGACAACTTTCCATCCAATTTTCTTCATTCCGAATGAAGAGAGCCAATCAGCACACACACACACACACACACACACACACACACACACACACACCTGCACAAACATGCAAACCAAGATATTCAAATGTCACAGCAGGTGCATTTTAAAGCCACGAGATGCATCAAAACTTTTTCTTCCTTTTATTAAAAATATTTGCACAGAATTAACATTAACGAATTAGAATTTTATCATCATTACTAAGGGAAGCATGCATCTCAAAAGCAAGAAATAATCTTTTCTAAGTTAAAGTCTCTTCGAGAATGACAATGCCCCCATTCACAGGGAATGATTTGATGAGGACAGCTTATCCACCACCATCACCAAAACACCAACTGAGAGAATATCTTTGGGAGGAACGGTGTTCGTCCCTCCAATACAGTTCTAGAGACTTGTGGAATCTACACCAAGGTGCACTTTCTCCTTTAATTTGTCACCTGAAACTTTCATGTGATGGGAAGACAGATATATTTTATATTGCTAGTCAAGTGTACTTCCAAGTTTCTATGTAGCTTCAAGGGTAATACAGTTAAAAAAATAAATACATGGCTAGTGAAATCGATAGTGTGTAAATTTTAGCATATTATGATATATGGTATGTAGTTAATGCATTTAGTCTGCTTTAAAATGAATGAAAGTATACAGTATTTTCATGAGGAAGTTTTCTTTGGTATTACGGACAACTTGATCAAAATTCAGTTAATTTTTGTAAGATGTATTTTTTTTTTTTTGCAGTGAATGTAAAATGTATGTATTGCATTGTGGTTTGCCTACATCAAATCACACCATTTACATTTGCTTTAAACTTTATTCTAGTAATTAATTTACACTACGCTCTTGTGTAAGCAGGAATCAGGACATTTCTCCTCCCCGCCACAATTAAGTGACCGAGAGGTAAGTTCCAGAGGTTGCTCTAGTGCTTATCTCTGGGCCACTTCTTGGTTTTTCGCAATATAAACAGCTCATAGACATTCATTCATTGTGAAGTCTTGCCAACCATTGCATTCTTGTTTAAGCCTGATTTAGCATGCCTTAAACCAAACATTGCTCTGTTTATTACCCTTACTGTTTGGCCCTGATATATATGATTGTTTGTGTTTTGACCTCTTCCTGCCTTGTTTTGGATATTTGGATCTGCCACAATTATTATTAATCCTCTTGTACATGGATCTTCACTCTGTCTCTGAGTCTCCATTGTTACATTTAGCTATCTAGCTAGACAATTAAAGTATTATTCCACAAATGGTGCTCTGTGTGTGTGTGTGTGTGTGTGTGTGTGTGTGTGTGTGTGTGTACATGTACGTGTGCGCGCATGTCAATGTTTTGTCAAGTATTTAGCCGCTGATAACTTGATACCATCACAGCAACGGCACAGATTAGAACACACACACATACACACTAATGATAAGACACTTGCACTCAGAGGATGTCATCAGAAGCTGCTCGAGGCTGTAAACAGGAGAAAATCAATTTGTCCCGATGTCCAATCTGAATGCTAAATCTGACCACACAGCCAAAGTCACAAACTGAATCACAAATACTGACCCTCTGAGTCTGTGCACTCGTCTATGTATTTGTGTGTTTGTGTGTGTGTGTTATCCCTGCGGTAAAAATATGCTTTGTATAGTTTGGATTCGACAGCTTGCCTGAGGCAAAACATAGCTGAACAGCAGCAAGAACACAAGTGAAGATTTTCAGACTTTGGTCACATAATATGCAAACACACACACACACACACACACAACAGAGACTGCTGGAGACTTGAGGAGTTTGCTCAGTGTAATCCTTTTGGCTTTTGCTACAAAGATCTAAAACCTGAGACCTGCGCCAGGCCGTATTTGCTCAGTGATTCAATTTAAACAGTCGCCTGCGTGTGTGTGTGTGTGTGTGTGTGTGTGTCAGGCTTCTAGGATACTCTTTTGGTTGCTCTTAGTCCATAAATATATATGGGAGTAATAAATAATAAAAGTTGGTTTCAAATGAGGCCATGACTGAATATATATCTCTTAGTAAATAATCTCATCAGTTTGGTTACACCCAGTATATTATATTTTACATTATACATAAATCCTGCATCATTGTATATGTATGTGCAATTATTATGTAGAGGTTATCTTGTTAGGTACACCTACCATATGGATATCTATTTACTGACTTTAGCCCATCTGTTACTATGCTGGTGACGGGTTAAAGGTCACTTACCACAAATTATTATTATTACTATATTCTCTAACTGTGCATAATGCATGAATGAGTTTGTTGGCTCTAATGAAGCATCAAGTATGTGAATGTATATGCAATATTTAAAAAGCAAGTGCCTGGTACACTTGTAGTGGTGTCTCACTCACTCTTCAAAAGTAGCATCAAGATTACCATCAAAACATTTGAATTATATATATATATATATATATATATATATATATATATATATATATATATATATATATGTGTGTGTGTGTGTTGATCAGTAAAAAGTAGTCAACTTGTTAAAACTTCCACAGGCTATTTATTTAGTGCAGTTCAGCTGGCAAACAACAGCAAATAATATGTCAAACTGTGATTTAATAAACAGCCTTACACATACTACAAATTCTATTTTCAGCTTCAACGCTTTTTCAGGCTTTTCCACTCTTAATGACAAAAATAAATAAATCAGTGCACTAAATGTGCAAAATAATATGTCTGTGTGTCATATCATACTATTTAAGGACGTGCCAGTTCTTAAAATGCACTCACATGGTGGCTCAGGTGAAGTGATTGCTTCTGGAACTGAGAGCGTGCAGAATGGAAGCTCATGTCCATCAACACCTTATAGCTCAATGACCAGCCTTACTTGGATGAAAGATGCTGTCTTTTCAACTCCAGCCAAGTGAATGTATTAATCTAGACAGCCCCTACAGTATAGCAACTATTGTAATTAAAATATTAGCATTTTTCACAGTATGCACTGAAGAAGGATAAGTAAAGGCTAAGAGTGATCCTATTAATATTCTAACAACATCCCATCCAAATGATTAATTGTTGTGCCAAAGTTGTGTATTATCCGTCATCTTCTTGGAAGATGTGAAAGCAAATACCAAAAACACGGTGTGTACAAATTACAGACCATTAATTTTTCATATTGTTCCACCATTAAGTGACCCTCCAAATTAGCAACTGACGCTTATAAACAAACATAAAAAGAGTCATTCAATATTTATCGGATGTGTTTTTAAACAAACAACAAGCATCATTCTCTTAATGACAACTGATCTTCTGCTGTCTTCTATGTAATTATATGTAATTAACCCAGTTTAATCAACAAATTCATTACACTGATAAGTGTGATAATAATACGTGACAATGCCGTCGATGCAGATTTCCCAAACTCTCTTACATGCGTGTGTGTAATTCTCACCCACTGCGCTCTCATCAGTCTCACACACACCTACGCACTCTATAATTACAGTACACATCAGCTGTGTTTCAGGAATACAGTTTAAGGATTGTGTACGTGTGGGTGAGTGTATGTGCTCAGGGTCCAATCTGATCAGCATAATGAAAGGAGTATATAAAAAAAAAACAGGTAATTATTTTTGCCATCTTCTCATCACATCTCTCGCGTTCTGCTTGTCAGCTCCAAGAAGAATAATGATGAATAAACAGAATTTAATATTAAAGATGTTGCAGGATTCACTTAAGGAAAACATGCAAATACGTTAAACTGTGGCAACTTAGTCAGGTTAAACTAAGCTGTAATTTGCTTCCACATGTTTCTGGTGTTTATTAGGAGTGAAATATTCATAAAAGATTTTCTTATTCAAATCTCATAAATGAGGCACAAATTTACCTTCTTCCTCTCCTTCCTTTTATATATATATATATATATATATATATATATATATATATATATATATATATATGTTTTGGGACTTATCCAACTACAGGTTACCAGTTTTCTACATTACCCACAATGCCATTAGACTACCTGCTGATAGGTGCCAGTAGGATTTAGCTCTAGGTGGTGATGGTAGCTCAGTGGTTAAGAACACTGCCAATCTCAGCACCCTTGAGCAAGGCCCTTAACCCTCAACTGCTCAGTTGTATAAACAAGATAAATGTAAGTCACGCTGGATAAGAGTGTCTGCCAAATGCCATAACTGTAGCTTTACCTAAAGAGGGAAATGCAGCAGCGCTTTAATCCTTTAGTCTGCCCTGATTTCTCACCTCCTCATCTGTACACAAACAGACCGGCTTTCAAAGCTTCAACTTTCATGCTAATAATACCATCTACACCATTGTAGCATGCTAACTACCCAGGCCCATAACTCATTGCTTTCTGGAACTTTGAGTCCAACCTTTGCTGTCTCCACTAATGCAATGTTGGATTTCTGATTTATATGATGTTCGTGAAATGTTGGTGAAAAATGGTGAGTTAGAAAATAAGCTCTTGAGCTAACAGCACTAGCAATACACAGCCCCAACAAGCAAATTAGCACCAGAATCACTAAACGTAATACACACGTTTGCTTTGCCATCCGTATTACAACATCTATATTATCATCACTATTATGTCAAGCTATTATTTACATGTACATCAAATTATAGTTCTTTATCTCAGCCCTGCTTGCCAATTACAAACTACACCCCAACACATATAGCAGTCTGTATGCACCTGTTTCCATCTTCTGTGCTCTAAAATCAACTTTCCATGCAGACAGGGAGCTAGCAGGCTACCTAAATTACTTCAGAAAATCAGAGGCAGAATGGTGGTTGATTAAAAGGACCAATGATCCATTTGCTGCTTATGAGATGAATTTAAAGTGTTCTGTACTCACTAAAGAATGTTGAAGCCTTCTCTCAAAGAAATTAGAGAGATTAGAGAAATTAGACAGAAAATCAAAATGAAGTATCTTAGTAAGGGGGTGGACAACCACAAACCACCTGGAATTGTACTGGTGAGATGAGCACCATTGTTCCAAAAGAAATTCCATCTGTTGGAGTTTTGATGATGGTGCTGGAGACCACTGAGACTTCAAAATCTGCTCATTGGGTTGGGACTTGGTGACTATGAAGGGCATTGCATATGATTTACATCATTTCCACACTCATCAAAACATTCAGTGAGCCCCGTTCAATGTAATTGGCACACAGTCAACCTAGAAGAGAACACTCCCATCAGGATAGAAATGTTTCATCACAGGATAAAGGTGATCACTCGGAAGAACTCTGTACTGATTTACACTGACATTTCATGTCACTTCTTTCTCCTTACATCATCAAACCATCAAATCATGATCCAGGCTTGTGCAGAAAATGAGGTTGCATAAACTCAAATATTCTTCAAAGAGAGCTTAAGAAATTTTTTTTTTTTTTTTGTCCAATAGCATATTTAATTTATTTTGCCATTTCCACCAACATATTTGTAACTGCCCTGAGTTTGTGTAATCCTATGCTGTTCTCCTGTTGGTGGTTTTTAGATAAGCAGTGGTCACAGTCTAAGATTTTAATAAAAAATTTCAGACACTCCCAGAACGTCAGCTGTCTGGTCGCAATGGCGCTAAATGAGTCTTCATTCGATCGCAACTCACGACCAAAGAATTCTTTTTGTGATTTTTTTTCTGCGATTTAAACCCAGCTTAAGGGAACAGTGGATCCAAATCAATGTCAGCAAAATAATGCCTCCTACAGCATACAAAATTCACTGGACCTGCTCACTGTAGGGGTCAAGCATTGAGCCCTGTACTGTTCTCTTGATGTACACCACACTTGCACTCGCCCACTTATTTAGAATATGATGAAAGGTGAGTCATCATGACTCAGGATGACCATATCACATTTTTCCACATCTTGGCAGACCAGAGCTTATGGCTTTTTGCACCACTGAGCTCTCAAATGTGCATCTGTCTTTGTAATCTGGGGTTTATGCACCCCTACCCTATAATATGCCTCTCTATGTAGTTGTGGACAGTATGTTCTTTCTCTTTCTGACAGTCTGATCACGTTCTGCATTCATATACTCAGCCATTTGAAGAACAGTTGCTTTTCTGTTTTTCCTTACATATCACAAATACAAATTTTAACCATATTTTCTGATGGTTTTCCCATAGATCTCAATTTAAATGTCACTTTAGTCTCTGTTTCCTTCAAGCACAGCCTGTTGAGCAGTCTTTGTGACTGAAGCTCCTGCCATCTGTGCCCTGATAATGAACCCATAGTCACTTAGATATTTTTCTCATACCAGCTTGATCCAAAATCGAGCATGAGTAAGATGTTAATTGCGTAAAGCCTAGTTCACACTGCACAATTTTAGCCCTGAATTCCCTGACTAATTTGGGGGCTCAGGCAGTTCCCCCTTAAGCTTGGCAACTACTCACTGCGCTCACTCTTGTATGTCGTGTCAGAGGCGCTGTGATTTTCTAGCAATCAATACTGTAGTGTGAACCCTTTCTGTCACCAGTAGCAAGAATAGTGCTGAGAAACAGCCAATGAAGAGGAAATCAGATTCTTCCTATTGTCATGCGGAGCAGATTCCTGAAGCCAGTTCAACCATCTATTTGTGTGGGAGGGTGAGGGTCAACTGTAAGCACAATAATATAATAATGCTTCTGTAACAACTTATTTGTTAGAAACAGCAAAAAGAAAAATAAACACATCATTCTTTGCAGTGCACACTATAAAAGTAGATACTTTTTTGTATTGTACCTCCAGTTCTCTTTGCAGAACAGGCAATCCTTGTTGCCTGTATCTCCCCTACAAATATTTTCTTCACTTTTTTCTCGTATTGCTCTTTGTTTCCATACAAAATAGTGACAAGTCATGTGACAAATTCCCATGATGGACAGCTCTTGTGTTTATTTTCGTGAGAAACTGCAATTTGGAGATCAGAAGTGCTTTGGTTAAGTATATAATTACAAGTATGTTTCATGCTATTATTATGGATTTAAGTCAAGAAATTGTCACTTAAACATTGCATGTGTAAAAAGATATTTTAAAGAAAAAAAATCAAATAGACAACAGACATCTAATTTTCCACACTGGATTAACTGTAATTGCATTTGTTCTTATATTGTTTGGTGAGATTGTCAGTGGATACTTTTATAATTTATAGAATTTGCATAAATTCTCTTGTCCTTACAAATTCCTCATTGTATCGTAGTCTATCTTGGTTGTGGATATTCATAGCCCTGCCTTTTCTATTCATAGCCCAGCATGTAAAGCTTCCTTTCCTGCTCATCTGATATGACCTGGCACTTACGCCGCCACTACATGTCTTCTGTTTTAGCTGGGCTTTGTCTGTCTGCCTGAAATGAATTCAAAACGACAGCAGAACATTCTTGAATTTTCCCATCAGTCTAGGGGAAGGGTGAACAGTAATAAAATCATCTGCCTGTGTGAATATTATGTGTATCAGGGCATCGGGCCATATCCAAGCAAATATCCAAGAGAATTGAATGCATAGTTTTAGATTTATTCCATAATAATCTATCTGAATGGCTCTGCTGTGACTGGAATCAGAATGTGAAATCATGTTTTACTCTACGTTCACACTATTGAGCAACAGTGTGATAGATGACCATTCATTTTCTAGGTACATGCACAATGTGGAGCCATGATTCCAGCAAAAATGGCAAGCTATAGTTGGCACAGGCACACTTGAAAATTAGAAAAAGACCAGGTGGTTTTGCCAATATTCAACTATCCAGTTTCGGTGAACCTGTGCTCATTATAGTCTCAGATTCCTGTTCCTGGCTGGTGCGCATGGAACCTGATGTGGTCTTCTGTTTTCTCGCCCATCTGCCCCAAGGTTCAACATGTTGTGTGTTCCGAGATGCTTTTCTGCTTACCGCGGATGTTATTAATGGCAGGTCATTAACTTTGCACTGCCCATTTATTGTAGTTTATTTGGCTTGTCAGATGCTGTTTCTGTGATGTCTTCAATCCCAATGTGAATATTTGTCTACTTTTAAGTAATGGGCAAATTAAGGAAGCATCTGGAGGAAATTATTTTACATTTTGAGTTTATTCAGTTGAAAGGGCTCGGAAAGGGTGTGGAAGTATATAATTTGAGGAGTTTTTGAACTTTTTTTTCCCCCAGCAAAAAAGCACTCACAACATTTGCCCACAGATGCACACAGACAGCACCATGATCTATCTTAATTTAGCTGGTTTTGGAGCACAGAAGCTTATCTAGTAAACAGACTTCCGCACTTCACTATCCTATACATACATTCATTTACTTGCTCAGAGGTCATGGTGTGGATTGAGACATCATTCGAGTAATAGTGCAGTTAGATACATACACTTGGACCGTTCTAAATTAAGTTGGCCCACTAGAAGTGAGTGACCTAAACTCCATTTAACCCTCTTCCTCTTCTTCCGTGCCATTTGGCAGCACTTTAATGCCATTAGCAATCATTTCCCATAATATTAATGGCTTCGGAAAGTTCAGACAAACTGCTTTTAAACATCTGAAAAAGAAAACCTTCTCATGTTCACTACTACAAACAGATTGACTAAGCTTCCTCTTCACTCTCTCTTTCGCTGAGTGCCATTCCCTCTTTCTCGTTCTTTCTCTCTCTGAGTGCATAATTAGCATAAGTGGGGGCAATTACTGGTGTCCACTCTCTCTAAAAAGCTTTGAAAACCGCATTCATTTTTGCAGGCCTTTCCCTTCCCTTCCTTTCCTTTCCCTTCCTTTCCCTTCCTTTCCTCTAAGATTTAAGCTTTTGGAAAGAGAATGGAAAGATGTAGAGTGAAATAGTGCTCAGTGCTTTTTATTAGCGCATCCAAAAAGAGAGAGTGATTCATTAGCCTACTCGTGCGATTAGCGTTCAGACACCATGTTAACGTCAGGACCTCAGCACAAAGACTTTCAGACAGGCGACCTCAGAGGACAGCTGTGGCCGGGAGCGGAATATTAAACGCCGCCTGCTCAGTTCTACTGCAGATACAAAACAGCTGATCTCAGCGTGGCTGTTATTGCTAAAACACTTACTGGAAACGGAGATGAACCTTATCAATTAGCATCAATTAGCGCAATGCGAACAGAGTGAGCCAGTCAAACTTACTCAACTCATTAAAAAGAATGGGAAATAAACTTGATGTAAACGCTAGCCCAAGGCCACAGACGACACTGTGCTGGCTTTTACAGAAGTCCTGAACTGCAAGTTCTGGGAAAAAAATGCTTAATCATCTTTTTTGACTTAATAACTCAGTATTTCAACTTAATAACTTGTTATATCCAGATAGTATGCTGTTATTTCAACTTAATAACTCATTATTTCAAGATCTCATATTTTGACTTTGGCTTAATTAGACATTATTTAAAGACATGTCATTAATTTGACTTAACTTGTCATACATAACTTGTCTTTTTAAGATATTATGTCATAATTTATACGTAAACATTTCAAGATATGTCATTATTACAATGTAGTAACTCGTTGTAACAAGCTATGTCCTTATTTTGACCTAATAACTGATGTAACTTTGACTTAACTTGTTATTTCAAGAAGTCATTATTTCGACTTCATATATATCATTTTAAGATAATATGTAGTCATTTTGACATAATAAGTGATTGCTTCCAATTAATACTTGGTTATTTCATGATATTATGTTGTTATTTTGACATAATAACTTCTACACAAGTGGTTTTTAGACTAATTACATGTTTCACATCTTTTTCACATGTACACTTTTCACATCTAGTATGTGTTTTTATTTTTCCACACATCATTTTTTCACATTATGTTCATATGTCAGTTTTCACATATAGGGCATAAGATTTTATTTTTTACATGTGATCACATATTATTCACACAATGGTACGTTTACTTGAATTCAGATGTCAGGGCATATTATGGTGAAATGCACCTTGACATGTTTTTCACCTGTGATTGCATATCACTCACATAATCACAGATGAAAAGCATATGAGCATGTGAAATTCATATCATTTTTCCTTAAAGGCAGCACCAGTCATAGTAAAAATAACTTAACTTTAGCACAATGTGTTAAATACAGTCATCATTTTTCCAGATCATGGACTGGTGGCCCTTCTGGACCAAAATGAATAAACTGTAAATAACGGACAATAAAAAACAAAAATTGAAAAGTGCACCCTCTGTTGCACATATGAGGAAATACAGCACCTGATTATGCATGCGTGTGGTAGATAAAGAGACACAGAATGATGAGGAGCAATAGGAATTACAAAGCTTTTTCACAAGAGCACTATGTCTATTTTACAATCAGGTCCTCAATGTGTATTGTGTGTATTACGCCTTCAGTTCAATATGAGCAGATTTGCAGCACTAGAGTAATAACCTAATGTGCAATCTATTCATGATGTGCTTTCATTACATCATGATAAAATTCACACCAAGAGCTTAAAATTCATTCATGAAATGTATTTATATTATGACTAGACATTCATGAAGCGCTGTTTAGAAAGACTTAGCTTGGCTTCAGTGATTTAGTGTATAAAATCCATTTCATCCATTTCTGCAGTGTAACGTAAAAACAATAACGAAGAAAGAAGACGAGCGTGTGTAATCTGTCACTCAGAACTTTGCTTAAGAAGCAGTTAGAGCTGGTGTGTGTGTGTGTGTGTGTGTGTGTGTGTGTGCGCATGTATTCATGTTGGTTTGAGTCAAAGAGAACATGACACCCCGATTTAGGATGCAGCAAAACCCACATTTCACAACAGCTGCTCTCAAATTACCCATCAAACTCATCAGCAGACGGGCCAGCTCCGCCCCAGTCAGCCTGCTAGGACTGTCAATCCTGTGGGACTAACACACACACACACACACACACACACACACACACACACACATGCACACACAAAAGCCAACAGTGCACACACTCACACACATGCTGAGAGGTATAAACGCAATTTGCACGCTCTGAGCACATGCTACAGTATAATTTTGGAGAGATGAAGATGTCCACTGAAGTGAGAACAGACGCTGGTGTGAGAACTGAATAACATGCACAGTAATAGGCACACACACTCACACACACACACACACACATACGTACACAGCGAATATAAATATAGGACGAGATTGTATTTTACAAGGGTGACAAAATATAACTGCCTTGAGATACTGATTTTTTTTTGTGTTATGTTGTTCATTCTGATCCAAGTTCTTAACTTGCCGTCTGGAAGAACTTTTAGAAAAAAACTCAGAGAACTGCATTTAGCTAAATATCATAAATTCACATGTAAATTGTTACCGTAGTATTATAAGGTTCTCTCTGGTTTAAGAATGAATAGGAGATAGAACCTTACAATACTGTGGTCAGTGGTATCTTATCCATGGGAGCAACTATATATATATATATATATACATATATATATATATATATATATATATATATATATATATATATATATATATATATATATATGTATATCAGCTATTCAACAAATGTTATTCTTCATAAAGTCCTCAGTCTGATCTCCATATCTTTTAAATTCCATTCAAATACTAATTACCTCTTTTGTGTGAATAATTTGCTCGCCTTTCTAGATGTTTTGCAGTTGTTGGGCAGCGAGCTCACTGTCCCATTTGGCTCCATGGAGTTATTACTGCACTTAGTGCTATAACAGATGCCCACTGGGGCATTTTCTTCCGCTATTCGTCTGTGCTGCTGGGGGCACTGTCTTTAGATCAGACTACATCTTTACATTTTCTCACTCAAAACTGGTGTACAGTTAGTTTGTTGAGTTTGTAAGTTAATTTAAGTCTTATCGACTCTCAACTATCTATTATCTAAAAATTCACTAGTAGCATAGAGCTACTAACATGCGATAGCATCTCAGCTTAATTCAATTTTGTCATTATTAACATCGTCCTGTCCCACCAAAATCTATTATCATAAGCTATGGTCATGAAATTTTGGAGAATTTGTTTAGAGACATATTGTATTAGTTCTATCATACACTAATATGATCAGAGTATTTTTTCCAGTGTATGGGTTCGAATCTTAAGGAAAAAAAAAGACAGACAAAAATAAAACAGAGCAAAATGGACCCTCATCTTTTACTCCTCTTTCCTCACTTTGACTTGCTGCATTATGCTTTTCTCCTCTGAGACAATGACATGGCAAGTGAATGTGGTCATGCCCTACTTTATAATATGGGACAAAAGCGGGCAGTCAATCAGGAACACACAGCGAGACCTGGACGACTCAAGACCTGGTGCTCTGTGGCTCAGAATGTGTGCATACACTCAAACACACACACACACACACACATGTATGCATGTATGCATATATGGAGCCCCCTCTCAACCATGAATCATTTACAACCTTGTTGTTATTATTATTATTTTTTTTTAATATTAATTTATTAATTATGATATTTATATATAGGCCTGCTATATATAAACCAAAAGGTGAAGTAGCTGGTAGCTGTGAATTTGTTAAGTTAACTGTTGTCTTGCCCCCTCTTTCTCTGAATGAAGGATCTATTACTCTACAGAAAATAAGCATACAACCACCAGCTTCTGTGTGCCCATGAATTTGAAGAAGCAGCAATGTGTGACACTGTATAACAAAGTTAAATAATTACTTGTTCTCCTTAACTGCCAGTTAAATTAAAATCTGAACCGTTATAATATCTGATCTGACACACATCAGAGATGGCGAGTTTAATTTGTGTTTTTCAAAGCTGTTGGGTCGTCTCTCACCTGTTTGCTTGTTGTCACTTTATATTTAGGCCTATAATGTTACACTTCCTTGGGAAATCGTGCAGTAATATAAGAGCCAGCCAGGATTATAGTGGATCTGATTCTGAAGGTCATGTTTTCAGGTTGTTCTCTGAATGTTGCTTTGCTGATTAATTTGGACAGCATGTGTTTAGTAATAAAATGCACTCCATAACACTGTTGTTGTAATATCTGTCAGGGTTTTCGTCCATATAGTTCTGCATTTGAGACAATTTCATATGTGTCGTAACATATGAAACAGCTTTTGCTTGTTAAGGTAATAAGCAAGGGTTTTTTTAATCCAATGCTAGATTGTGTCTTCTTTCATCAATATAAATGTTGTTATAATGAAATAAATATAAAAATTACAATAATATATTTTGATAAATGGCACACTCTTCTGAGGTGTAATTATAAAGTATGATGCGGATTATTTTAAGATTCCACTTTATATTCTTTCTGAGTATTTGTTGCTATAGTTTGACAAGTTATGCATTCTGACATCTTGATACATGGGCTGCTTTTTAAATTTGAGCACATACCCCTCTACAGGTCTCTGCAAAGTCCTGATTCATTCTGATTCTGTTACTATTATATATATATATATATATATATATATATATATATAAATATATATATATAATACAGTATACATCCTGAGTTTCGGCACATTTTCATGAAGAATTTTAACACAATGTATAATGTATAATGCCTTATAACAAGTCTTCAAACCCTTCAAAGATTTTATTCCTATTTAACATATTCGTAAAGCTATGAAATTAGTGAGACTAGTGAGGTGTGACTCAGCCAGAGTGGCATATTAGTAGCATCAGTGCTGAAAGAAAGACCAACAGTGTAACAGTGTTTATAGTATAAACTCAACTCGACAGGATAAACACCGTAAGCCATAGTTCCTTTAGGAGTTCATTCAATCAGTGCAATCAGTACTGTAACTGATTATGGAAATTATGCACTATATACAGAAGTATTTTATTTACTTGTTTGTTTGTTTGCTCATTATTAATTATTGTTATTATTACCGCTCATCATTATTAGTATTAAATCTTGTATTATGAAGTATGACAGTAAGAAAGGCTCATAAATGTCATTGCTGAAATGCGTGTCTCCGATTTTAGAGCTTAGGTTTCACTTTTTTCATTAATCCCAGACAGCAAATTGTGTTTTGATCGATAGAGAACAAACACATTTTAAGCTCAGTGTTCATGTCACTCCATTCGATTTTTGCCGTTTATTACATTCTGACTGTCCACAACAGCATCCGATGCTACAATCCTTGCTAGCAATTACATTTTAGAGCCAAGCACTCTGACAATAAGAGCCCTTGATGCCAGCTGAAGTTATATTTTGTTACTTTTCAATTTAGTGCCACAGCAAATCTTCGGTGTGTGCTGATACTAATCTACTTGACACCACTGGAAAAAAAGGCAGCATAACTGAGTGCCAGTGTTAACCTGCTTGAATCAGCAAGGAATAACATCTTTAATATCTCGAATATCAATCATCCACGTACCTCTGTATCACTACTACATTTTATATCATACTGTACAATCTACACTATTCACTATTATTACATCTCAATCTCATCCTCAAACAATATCTTTCCTCACATATATGCAACCATCTTCTTATGCTGTTGTCATGTATGTTGTCTCCACGTGTTAGCTGAAGTTCATTGCATCCTGAATACATATGATAATAAAAATACATATGATCATTTTATTTCTGTAACTAAAATAGTGCAACATTACAAGGTATCGCTGACTGATCAGTATACTCCAAAAATATTAAGAAACTTTTTAGAGAGCTTTTAGGACCCATATGTTTAAAGAACCCATGCAACAAGGTTCCCAGAGACACTTTTAAGGTTGAAGAACCCAAGATATTTTAATAAACAATCCCAAATGCTAGAACACAATAAATCAATAGTTGTTCGTTGTTATTTCACAGTGTTCGCTGTTTGTATTACTGCAATGCACTGCAGCCAAATCCTTTGAAGTGAGGACAAATAAAATGTCCTTGTCACTTATTGTACACTTTCTTGGTCCTTGTGCAAGCAGCAGTTTACTGATAGGGAATGCTGAATGGCTAGCATTTAGTATTTTAGTATGCTTTCTTTTTTTATAAAGTCTTTGATTGCTTCTTTGATTAGACATCCTCCCTAGGGTGCTTTACTTATGAAGCATTTAAAAATGTGGAAGCAAATTTCCCAAAGTTTGTGTGTGTGTGTGTGTGTGTTCAAGGTTCAAGAACTCTTAAATGATCTCCTAGGAATATTTTGTTTTTGTTGTGTTTAAACAGAGTAAAAAAATGATTTGTATACTCAAAGTACTCGTTATAGTAGCTCAGAGGATCTACTTACTACTACACATCACCAACCTAAATACTAGCAGAGCACAAAACAGCTGAGAAAGTGGAATAAGAGAAGGTGGCATGCGCCACTTGCCGATCATTAAAGGTAGGGTTATGGTAATAAATGCATTTGGAGCATTTGGATTATTATATTTATTAGAAATGACCTGAAACAATTTTTTTCATGGGAACCTTCAAATGCTTAAAAAAGAAAATAAATCTGACAGATCCGAACGTTACCACGTGCCTCTACATGTGCAGTTCTTTGAGAAAGTCATCAAGGTGCAACCGCAAGACGCGCGTGCAGTGTGTACTGGAAGTGTGGAAGGGTGGAAGTAAGGTCAGCGTTACCGGAGATTCTGCGCCGCCGCTCGCGCACAGCGGACCGCGGAAAACTCCCTTGATACTCCGGAGGTGTCCGTTGCTGAGGTGCGTGGAGCTAATCACCAGGTAGTAGCACGCCATCCGCTCTCTCGCCCATGAGCTTCAGAGCAACAGTGTTAGTCAGTGCTGGGCAGTTAGAGGACTAGATCCTCCACGAGACCAAGCTTAGTTCGGGGATGCAGGAACGGAGCGCGCGCAGTCTGAATGCAGCGACTTTTATTTCAAATGCGAGCTCGAACCCTTCTTTTTCCTCCTCCTCTTCCTCCTCCTCCTCCTCCCTTTCTGCTTCTGTCTCCTCTTCCTCCCTGAGGTGCACACAAACCCTCTCTCTCTCTCTCTCTCTCTCTCTCTCACTCCAGATGTACCAGTCAGTGTTTGTCAGGCTGCAAATTTGGGATTGAATTTATTCGTAAAACTGATGACGCAGGGAACACTTGGTTCTTGCTTCGGACCAGATCCAAGCAATATCTGCTGGAGCCTGGAATGCATTTGTAATTATGATTGTAAAAAAAAAAAAATGAAAGAAAGAAAGAAAAAAAGAAAAATGCAGATCCCTGTGCGCAGCGCGAGCACTCACAGTGGTCATAGGATGAGGTGTCGTTTCCTAACACCGCAGGAAGTTCCGTCGTGCGCAAAATGAAATGCAGGGTGTCTTGCTCATTTTGCACTCCCCCCCAAACCCCCCCCTCCCCCCATTTTTGCATAGGCAGCCGTCTCGTGCCTCTCTCTCTCTCTCTCTCTCTCTCTCTCTCTGTGTAGTTAAACTGGGATCAAAAGCCAATACATGCCACTTGGCACTGCAGCTTAAGTACAGGGAAATGCCTGACTCTCTTATTTTTACCATAAAAAAAAGTTCAATCAAAATGACTACACTGATGATAAGACTCTCCTTGTTCATGTCTGGGCCCTTTTCAGGTTTTGATGCGCAGCGCTCATATGCAAATAGCAGATATTTCCAAACCTCGCGCAGTTAATGCCGGATTGATTGCAGCACGCGCGCCGGTCGCTGTCCACAGCTTGTGGTGCTGAAAAGCCAAAGCGCGACACCGACACGCTTGAGGAAAGACGAGACTGCAGAGGACTTGTAGAAGTGAGAGCAGATGCTTAACCCTCATGTTCGGTTCATTACTTAGCAATGGCTCTCCAAATGACCCAAGCCATCAGTTTGGATTTTACAGCAATACAGCTGTAAAATGACTCAATATCTTCCTTATATTATGAAATATTGGCAAGACAAACTGCATGTATGAAATGCAAGCATAATACATCCTCCCATGCTTGTGCAATTTGTTAAATAAATGAATAAGCAAACATAAATAAATAAAGGTGGCATGGTGGTGCAGTTGATCACGTTACCGCCTTACAGCTTCAGTGTTCCCAGTTTGATCCTAAGCTTGGGTTACGGTCTGTGTGGACTTTCTGTGCATTTTCCGCTGCTAAGGTGTGAATGTGTGTGCTGACCTGTGATGGACTAGTGGTGTATTCCAGCCTTGCACCTAGTGTTCCCGGGGTAAGCTCAGGATCCATTACAGCCCTATACAGCCCTATAACGATAAAGACGTTATTGAAGATGAATAGATTTCTCAGGGGCCCTCATCAATCATATTATGCAAGAATGAAAGACTTGATTATCTTGGTTGAGAGAAAACAGTCTAATAAACAATACAATAAAACATTCTGAAGAAAAATATATAAAAAATCACTGGGCCTCCTGGTGGTCTGGGGGCCATAAAAAGAAATGGCCCTCATAGATAGATAGATAGATAGATAGATAGATAGATAGAATGTCTTAGAAAATGCAAACCACTTTTCACTAGTTACTGCAGTATCTGAGCTCATAAGTTAACAAAAATATATAAAAGCATCCTTCCACAAGAATTCACAAGGCTGAGAACTTCATCATGATGAAGGCTTTTGTAGTTTATGTTTTCTATTATTACTGCAAGCTGTAATAAAACAGTTCAATAATGTCACATTCCCGTACTTGTCTAAATTGTAAGACTATTTAATGTATTTACCAAAATGCTAGTTCTAAAATTATTATTCATTTATTATCCTGATAGTAATCTAACTGTACTAGCTTCATTTAACTCTGTCTCTAAATCTTATGGGGAGAATATGTGATTTAGAGGCTATTCACAGAACATTGAAAGTGATCTATATATTATACATGTGCTACTGCTGTGGGAAATAATGATTTAATGTTCTTTATTACCCACAACATCCAAATAAGCACAATGCAGTTAAATTGTTCCAAAGATATTATTGGATTGCATGTGTTCTTTCAAACAAAACATCTAGTTAATGTTCTGAGGAAAATGTCGGACATTTTAAGGAACGTCCCAAATGCTAGAACACATTAAATCAATTCAAATAAATCAATTCATAGGAAATCCTTTAATATGAGTAGCTTTATTTCTTCCTTCTTTGGAATTGTTTGTATTCCTACAATACATTTCAAAATGATCTTTTAAAGTGAAAATGAGCAAAATGTCCTGATAATTTATTGTACCCTTTGCTGGTACTTGTAGAAGCAGCATTTTTATGCTGAAGGGTTAGCAATTAGGTTTTGTGCATGTTTTTTTGTAAAACTGAATGCTTTGATTGCTTCTTTGATTAGGCATCCTCCCAAGGGTGCTTTACTTATGAAGCATTTAAAAATGGGGAAGCAAATTTCCCAATGGGTGTGTGTGTGTGTGTGTGTGTGTGTGTGTGTGTTTTCAGGCACCGTTTCACTACTATAACTAAGTTATCTTACACAAAAAACAAAATTAACAGACATCAAAGTGTCTCTTAGTTTATTTAATCACATTTTATTGGCTACCAGCTGCTATGGTAAGAAATAGAAATTTTCTATCAGAATCATGCATTTTCCCCATTTCTGATTGAAATTTATTAGGCAGTGTCAGGCGGCAGAGATGGCGACAGTTGCGGTGAATGCTTCTTATTGATAGTACGGGCAGATACAAACAAATCCAAATTGCAAAACAAAAGTCAGAGTCAAGAAACAGGCATGAGGTCAGGTAATGTACGAACAGCTCATCAAAGAGCAAGGCAAAGATCACAAAATGAGAAAACAAACGTAACCAACGTAACCAAAAGTATCAAACATGAACAAAAGGCTTGCTATGGCAGATGTGAAAAAAGAGCTGAACGACTACTTCCCAAAGTGCTTATACTGTATAGTGCATGTTGATAATTGAGTCCAGGTGACTGTCACCAGTAATCAGGTGAACTTGAACGTGTGTGTGATGGGAGTTGGTGTTCATGGCATCCATGTTTGTAGGCAGAGGTGCATTCTGGGAAATGAAGGTTGAGGCTGAATTCGACGGTGACATGACAGAACCCCCCCCTCCCCCTTGAGGAGCTCGCTCTGGGAGCAGGTTTCTTTCTTGGTCAGCCCCTGGGACGTGGATTTGGTTTCTTGGGATGTCGGGCATGAAAGTCACTGATCATGAGTGGGATGAGGACATCATTAGCTGAGATCCAGCACCTTTCATTGGGACCATAGTCCTCCCAGTCAATCAGGATTTTAAGTTTTCCTTCTCTGCAACGGGAGTCAAGAATGGCTTTGCCTCAGTAGGCAGGTTGTTCTTTGATCTCAAGGGGTTCTGGTGGTCTGGTTGGAGGAAGCCCTTCAGCCAAGGGACCTTGAATTGCTGGTTTGAGATGTGACACGTGGAATGATGGAGAGAGTTGGCAGTTTCTAGGTAGCTTGAGCCAGTATGTGACATCAGTGATATGTTGCAGAATTTTGTAAGGTCCAATATACTGATGTGAGAGTTTTCTACAATCTTGGCTGATGCGAATGTCCTGGGTGGAAAGCCAGACTTGATCTCCAGGTTGATATTCTGGATTTTCTGTTCTACGTTAGTTGGCAAACTCCTTATTGCTCTGGGCTACCTGTTATAGATGCTGGTAAGTAGCCTCCCATACTTGTTCGCGTCACCAGCAAACCATAGTATTGGAACACATGACTAAACATGATTTCTGCAGTTTCAAAGGTTGTGGGTAACTTGGGCAGTGGTATCAGGTGGAGAGGAGAATGTGTTTGGATAATGGAGGTGGTTTGCACAGGTGATTTCCTGGTCCAGATCCCAGGTCAGTGCACACACAAAGCAAGACCTGGGGAGAATGGGTTCTTCACTTAGTTCTTGTGGCATAGCTGGGTGATTGCGGGAAAGAGCATCTTCTTTACCATTCATGGAGCCTGGCTGAGATTGTAAACTGGAGCCAGGTGAAGAAGAGGGCCCATCTAGCTTGGTGATAGTTATATTGTTTAGCAGTTCTCAGATGATCAAGGTTCTTATGATCAGTGAATTTGATGAACAAGTGCCCTTGAGTCAGTGTATCCATTCGTTCAGTGCCAATTTTACCACAAGTAGTTCTCTGTTCCCCACATCTTGTTGGCTGGTGTGAATTTTTTGGAGAAGAAGGTGCCGGGATGTAGTTTGGGTTTCTCTCAGAATTGTATTGGAGGCATCCACCTTGACTATGACAGGTTTTGTTGGATCTGGGTGTCTGAGGATGGGGGCTAAAGTGAATGCTTCCTTTAGTTTTCAGACCCTGATCCAAGTGGAGCACTTGCTTCATGTGGTCACCATGGGTTTCTTTGGATGGGGAGTAGATTAAAATGTCATCAATATATGCAATGACAAATTTTCCCAACATGTCTCTGAGCACATCATTTATTAATCACTGGAACACAGAGGGGATGCAAGAGAGCCCATGTGTAATTGAGTCCAGGTGACTGTGATTAGTAATCAGGTGAACTTGTGTGATGGGAGTCCATGGCGGCCATGTTTGTAGGTGAAGGTGCATTCTGAGAAATGGCGTATGATACTGATATCTTACAGGTATTTGGTAAGATGTATTATTTCCCTCTTACTAGTATCGAATGTTATGTGCAGATCATTTTCAGTGGAATTGTCATAAAAGTACTTCTTTTGACTATTAATATTATTAATATAGCAAGAAAGGTTGATTCTTGAATGGTTCTTGAATGGCAAGAATGGTTGACAAATTCTGAATACCAGCATTCACCCAAAATGCATAAGCACAATGACTTGTGTATTTAAATTAACACATAAAGCAGTTTAAAAAAGAAAGATAATGATGGACCAGAGTGGCCCAAGTCACACCTAAATCTTTGTAGAACTTATTAACTGCTTACCCTTAGATCCTAATGGGACTGTAAAGGAGTACTTTATTAAAGGCAGGATCTCTTGGAGGGTAAGTCGTTAAGTCATTAGGCCTATAGATAAAAGACTTATAGACAGTGCTAGCATTAACTGTAAAACAAAATATATATGGTGTGCTTACAGGTGTAGAATTAAAGTTGTAAATATTTTGGCCTTTTCCAAAGAGATTACATCTAGAGCATTCCAGTGTTCTAGAAATTTCTAACATTTCTCAGTTGACTTATACAAATCCCTTTGGTTTCTGTAGAGAATTTTAGAAAATGTAAAATGAGGTCATTTTAAGGTAGTATATACAGTATCTATATGGTACCATTCTGCCCCCTCTTTATATGCAAAACCTTGTTGGGTTTTTACCATCAATACCTAGATGTGTTTTATCTTATTTATACTAGTTTCATGTGTGTTCGAGTGATTTCCAATATTTGCCATGTTACCCTGGTTTTATTGGATTTGGGGCAACACAGTGTCACATTGGGTAGTGTTGCTGCCTTCCTGGATTGATCCTGAGCTTGGGTCTGTGTGGCATTTCACATGTTCTCAAGGTGTATGTGTGGGTTTCCTCCTGGATCTCTGGTTTCCACTCACCTCCCAAAAACATGCTAGTAGGGTTTTTGGATGCCAGTGGATTGGCTATGATAAATTTCCCCTGGGTGTGAATATGTGCAAGGTGCTCTGGGAAATACTGACATCCCACCAAGAGTGTATTCCTGCCTTATCCCCCAGTGTTCCTAGGATAGACTCTGGATCTGTCATGACCCTGACCAGGAAAAAGTGGTTACTGAAGATGAATGAATGAACAATAGATTTGACTATAATTGAATGTGCAGGGGTTGTCCTTTTCTGCTGGAAATATAACACCATACAGTGCTGCTAAAGAGGAATGACTGAGGAAATTCCACAAAGACAAAATGTGGCAGAAAGGGCTTGGCTTATAGACTCTCTCCTGGTACTCTGAGTGGTCTTCATAGAACTAGTGAGATGTCCTGAGATTTTCAGAGAATCAGGAGACACCTCATGCCACTAAAGAAAGCTTTTTCCTCTGGTGAGTCACACATGACACACCAAATTGTTGCATACTTGAGCAGCAAACCCATTTGTAACAATCATCTGTATCTGAGCTTGACATGTTTATTAGGGTATTATTCATCATCATTACACAGACCAAGTTAGTCTAATGTTAATATTATGCTCTGCTCAGTTACTAATTTGGACAAACCTTCTTTTTTTTTTAAAAAAAAAAAAAAAAAAAAAAAAAGGCTGCTCCGGGTGTGTGTTCATGGTGTGTGTGTGTTCACTACTGTGTGTGTGCACTTGGATGGGTTAAATGCAGAGCACAAATTCTGAGTACGAGTCACCATACTTGGCCACACGTCACTTCACTTAACTTTATTTATATACAACCTACGTGATTTCACAGTTCCAGCAAGCTGTGTTAAATTTTGGATTTTTGTGAAACAGCACCACAAATGGTCATAAGAAAAATAAACAGAATGGTATTAAAATTTGATGCTAAGGCTGATTTCTTTATAGCCCAGGCCGTAGATTCATGCAGTATATCAGTGACAGTTGTGTCAAGTGATTACACACAGTATAATCACCTGACACAACTGTCAAGTGGTTACACAGAGTGAAACACAATCTAGATATCGCTGAGGTATCTGCGATAACACGTCCATCCATCTAACCATTTTCTGTCCCGCTTATCCTACACAGTGTCATGGGGACCCTGGAGCCTATCCCAGAGGACTTGGGGCACAAGGCTGGGGACACCCTGGACAGGGTTCCAACCCATCGCAGGGCACAGTTGTGCACACACTCACATTATTGGTCATTTAGAGATGCCAATCAGCCTACAACGCATGTCTTTGGACTGGTGGAGGAAACCTGAGTACCCAGAGGAAACCCCCGAAGCACGCGGAGACCATGCAAACTCCACACACACAGGGCAGAGGAGGGAATCGAATCCCCAACCCCAGAGATGTCAGGCAAACCTAGCTACTAGGTAGCTACTAAGCCACCGTGCTGCGATAACACATCATTAGTATTAATTAAAAAAGTGCATGTGAAATACAGGTGCAGGTGTAACGAATGCGAACGAAGTGGATTGTTTACTCATTCTTTTTGTCCCAAATGCCTTTGGAGAATATAGACTAAACACATATTGTCCAATTCAAGTACAAATTACACAAAAGGACAGACAACCAAACCATAAGTTTAGTAGTTTTTTGGATGAAAGCATTACAACTTTTCTCCTTAACATGTTTGGTGTTCAGAAGAAATACGACACAAACCAAGTTGTGGACTTGAAACACTTAAAAAAATAAATCTTGAATACAGCTGCCTGTCTCATATAATGCAGTGTGCAACCCTAATAGTTTCATATATGTTGGTAGATATTAGATTTTAGCTCCCATCTAATATCACAACCAGCTATCACTGGAGTCTTGTGTCATGTCTATGCTGGACTTGACAATAGACTCCACTTCCCATACTGCAATGCGGCCTACAAACATGGCTACTCCGGACTGCAGCTCCCAGTTGTCACACTCCAGTTCCTCCCGACGTCTGACTGAAAACACTGATTCCAGTCACCACCCATGCTATAAAAACAGACTCCAAAGTCACACAAACTGTGAAGTATTGTTCTGTGAACCTTTCTCCTGACATGTTACCGCTATTCTAGCGTTGACTTTGATCTCGTCTTCTGGTTTTGTGATTCTAGTTTTGTCTACCCCACTCTGTTTGCTGATCGCCTGAACTTAGCCTGTTTTTTGACTCTGCTTTTGCCTGACGTTTTTCAACCTGTTTGATATTCTGCTCTTTTTAATAAAAGCACATTTTTTCAGCTGCATCAGCTGCGTGCCTGATATCTTGTTTATTATATTACATTTAAATTGTGTAAACTACTAAACTTTGATATTATGGGTGTTTTTTTAATAAATATGGTAAATCAAAATTTAAATATACCAAATATATACAGAAAATTATGAAATCATTTATGAAAAAGATTAGTTAATGGATAACTTCTCATTAGTTAATGGTAGTGATAAGTACATTGGGGGAGGGAGGTACCTCTTGTTTGAGTCCATTGTTAGTTTCTCTGAAGAAGTCGATTCCTTTGTACAAAGCATTGAAAGTACTGTATTTGATGTATTATTAGTTTCATCTACAATGAACTTAAATGTGTAACATGATGTAAATAATATTTTTAGACATTAATTCTGTTCACTCTTCTACTTTCTGGCTTAATTAGCGACTGAGATTTTGCTTTTTCTTATTCTTTCTTTATACTACTCCAATTTAATGAGCCATTCCCATTCGCAGGTGAGAAAAAAATCCCTCTTTTCTTACTTTTAATGGCTGACATATGGCCCCATATAAAGTTGACAGTCGCTGCTGCTTACATATCATGTGCAAATGCATGAACTACTGTCTTAGCGGAAGCATATTGTAACTGGATTTTATTCATGGAACACACTGAGCCTGGAGTGAACTGTTAGGCTAAATAAAGCAAGCCTTTTTCAAATAAACCTGGATTTTATTAGCACACTCTGTGGAATACCTCCCAGACTGGAGTCAGAACACAGACACTGGGGTAATTCATAATACAGAAACAAGGACTGTTCATAAATGACAGAGATGGATTCACTATTGACAAAGATGCAGAACCTACACGGTATATGACACAGTGATACATAAAAGATTTGATTACACAAATTAATGAGGGGTAACAGGAAGCCAGGGAACCAACAACAAGATGTGGGCAGAGACAGGACCAAACCAGAAACCGAAACAAAAACACACAGCATATGTTGCGGTTGTGATGGAAGTCTGGTGTGAAAAAGAGCAAGAAAAGTCAAGACAGGAATCGATTTGTGTTTAACAGTGTGAGACATTGTTTTTCTTTTCAAAAAGAACAAAAAAACATTATATGTAAGCGAGTCCTTTGTCTGTTTTTCATCATTTCAGATTAATTAAGGAACTAAAATTAATAAACAATCTTGAATGACCCAGATGTATATACTGGGTATCTAGTAGCAAGAACAGCGTAGATTAAAGATTGCCTTTAGTTCTTGATGTACTGCTGATATAGATCGCTACCTTTTTTTTAAAAGTAGCAAGACGGTGATGGTGAAGGAAGACAAAATGGACCCTGAAAAAAAAAAATTAGCATCATCAAGGTGCTACAGTTTAAGAATATTTAAGTTGCCCAAAAGTATTTCAACTGTGTGCATTTTTTTCATACTTGGATTCATGAATATTTAATTTCTAGACTTTTATATGAAACAAAAATGATTAAAAACAATTTAAATGTGTTTTAAAACAACTAAAAGTGAATTCAACTTTTAAATAATTTTGTGAAAAACTATATAATTAGAAATACAAATTTTTAATGTTTTTAGTGTGTGCCCAGGAAAACAAAAATAAAATAAACATCTCTGTCGCTTGACATAAAAAGTGATGATATAACAAGTGACATGTATGAGGAGAGCAAAACGGATTGTGGGTTGAAAACCAGCTGATCCGCAACAAGAAGTGATCCAGAAGAAAGGAAAAGGAGCGAGAAAAGGTATGTTATTGCTATTGTTGTAATTTATTTTTAGTATTTTTTAAGTCATTAATACATGCTGATGAAGTAGATGACAACACTGGTTTATAAATTTAAACAAGATCTCTTTAATGAATAGTATCTGGGGATGAGTTTGTCCCATTTTTCCAGTAAATGAATGGATTTATCATGTGAATGTGGTACACTGAGGATAGAATTGTAGGGCAGTAAAATTTCATCTGTGGTGCTAAAGAGATAGGCTGCCCATGCGTACCCTGCAAGCTTCTAAACATATCGATTGTAAAATAAACAAAATTATACCACCTATTTGCCGATGCTAACAATTGTACAATAATTAAAGAACAACACATCATACATTTTAACCATATATAGTTATGTTTAATGTTGTGGGATGTCTATGACACAGGTTAGTTCCTGTTATCACTTATAACAGCTATAAACATTCACTTGCATCTTTTTTCCTTTAGCTTGTAATATTACAAAAAAAAAAAAAAAACACAAAGCTTTCTGTCACACAAGTGCTGGAATCCACCAGAAACTCCACTTCCCAGAACACAATGCAACACAATGCAGACTACAAACATTGCCGCAACAGACTACAATCCCCAGCACAACACTCCACCGGTATGTTCACAGTCTCCCGAGTTCTAATCACACACACACACCTGTTCCCAATTACACTCACACCCTATATAAACAGACTTTGAACTCTTACCCAGTTGTGAAGTAACACTCGGTGTGTTCATACCTGAACTTACCAAGCCTTGCGTTTTGTGACTTGATATTCTAGTTTTGATCTTGTTCTGCTCTTTTTTTTTTTTTTTTTTTTTTTTTTTTTTGGATTTTTGGATTTGCCCTCACAGGGTTGTTTGTAGATCATCTAACATCTTGCCTGTCTCAGTTTACAATTTTTGCTTCATATTTTGGATCTATTTGCCAGTGGTTCAGTAAAATCTTTAAACTGCATTTGTATCCATCTCTGACTCCACTGCATAAAAGCTCTTTGCTGAAAACTAAAAATTACAGCTTTACCTCTGATTGTTACAAATACTCATATCTCATATCAACAACTATAGGCCTATGTTTTTCAGGTTATGAAAAATTGGTTACGTGGAGCATTCATCATACAAATCCCTGTGAATTAACTGTTACTATAGAAACCCTAATGTATCACAATGAGAACATTAATATAACCTTTGCAAGCCGGCACCAATGCCCATGCTTCTGTTCTAGAAAATTAATTAACAGCTTCTGACGAATCAGAATCGAGAACTGTGCTGTGGTATAAATATGTAACAACAACAAACTGCACTCATTTAAAGGATGAATGTAAGCCTACCAAGCTCCTGGCAGAATTTGTACATTTAAGTCAAGCAAAGCGAAGAGCTATGCGCCTGTAAGCAGTGATAGTGATGACATACTCTGCAATCTAAATGGAAATGCATGGGAAATTTACTGCTCAGTACTTTGTGCTGCTCTCACACAATTACAGGATTTTACGATTTATTAGCTGTTTGCACTAGAGCTGGTATGTGCAAAGGAGGTCTTTCTGACATACGAGGCTTTCTGTTCGCAATACATTTTTTAGTTCCATTGCAAACAGCGGAAACAGCATACACATAAACAACCCGATCTCACACACATATGCAAAAACAAATAGCTCAGTTTGAAATATTTGCATTTCAGCACAATGGGAAGCCACGTATTTGCACTGATTTACTCTAAAAGCAGAATAAAGAATATATGAGTATGAAATATAGTGTTATGGTGGAAACAACTGCACTTTTGTCCTGGGGCATACAAAAACTATTTTAAGTGTATTTAAATAGAATATAATATATGGTACAATAAACATCCTTACACTATGCATCATACTTACATAATATAAAGTGTGATACATGGTGTGTGTTTTATGCTTATACATAAATACATTCAGAATAAGCCCCTGTATCTCTCTCCCTTTGTCTTTCTCTCTCTCCTAAACACACACACACACACACACGGTTTCTTGACAAAGTACCTGGGTTATAATGTTTCATTATACAATAGCATTCAGTTATGCAGAGGCATACAGAGACCTGCTGAGCCAAAATCCATCAATAACAGGAGAAGAACACCTGCAGGCCTCCCAGAACCAGGCCATATTTTCTAACACACACACACACACACACACACACACACAAAAGGCAGCAGGCTTAAGTGAAGCTCTAAGATGAAAGGTTGGGATTCCAGCAGGTGAATTTCATTCCGTCTGGCTTTATGTGCCCCGACACCAACTGGGAATTTAATTACAGACAGACAGGCCTGTGTGTGAGCAACAAGCACAGGTTAAACTCCCAATAAGGCCTGTGTGAGTGTGTGTGTGTGTGTGTGTGTGTGTGTGTGTGAGAGAGAGAGAGAATATGTGGTTAGATATACTCTACTGAAAATACATAAACTGAAGGTCAGATGATAGTAAACCCCATTCATTCTGAGAAACGCTTGAAATAAAGTATTATTCAATTGTGCTGCACATGTACAAACACTCAAAGGCAGACACACACACACACACACACACATACCACATTTCAACACTGTAAATGAATATGGTAATCCTTTCCTAGACATATTCTTCACTACACTGCATCTATACTTCCAAAATGGATTTCACAAGGAGTTCTTGGATAATCGGAACCCCTTTCTACAAACATATTATTCCTGGAAAAAACTGTATAAACAACCTTTTAGGTCAGTGAAGTTTTTTTTCCCCAATATTCAGCTGTCTGTTCTGAACATTTTTTTTTTTATTTTATAGCATTTTTAGAGGGCATTCTTCTAAATACAAGTAATATACATTCATCCATTGCTAAGTTTAAACACTGGTGAGCCATGTTGCTGTGAAACCTTAAATTAGTTAGTGTTACGGTTATCATTTTTATCTTGATAATGAAGAATTACATATCATTAGGACATTTTGTCACTAGCTGAGTTTATGGACTTTAGTTTATTGCTCTATTTTGCCTCTAGTCAAGTAACAGAGGCTAGCTCATTTCTACAATCTTTCAGTGGACTACTTGCACAAACATTTCCACATTATAACCAAAATGGCATTTCTGCTTCCACTGTAATGGCAATAGAAGCTCCAGAAAATGAATGACTACAACATATATGTAAGATATATATGTAAAGAAAAATATACATATATATCTAATATATAATAAATATATGTAAGAACACTTGCAAGGTTCCTCTTTAGTAAGCTGGAGAAAGGCATCAGACTGCATGCTGCATCATACATAAACAACTATTTAAAAAAAAAAAAACTATTAATAGAAACAAACACCCAAGCTAATGTTAGCCCAAAACTTCAAACCTATACTGGGCCGGTCCTATAGCTTTTATACCCCTGCTTTATGCTGATATTTACACATATTCATTTGGAAAACACTTTTATACCAAAATGCTTTTAGATTTTGTTCGATTTCATATGAATGAGGTTGCAAGTAATAATTCAACCTCTAACCCTAACCCTGACCTTGAATGTAACCTTTGTATGTTTTAATACATAATGAAGCCCAAGTCCAAAATACCATCCAAAGATCGAACTGAATAGTCATCAGTTTCACGAGACTAGAACTCTGATACTCTGTGGTACTTTTTGCTATCTTCTTTGCAAAATTATTTCCATCTCTCAAATAAGTGTAAGATATACAAAGAGCTTTGACCCCAGTTTGCATAATGAGTTATGCAATAATAAAAAAAAGTATGTGAGGTTAAGACCCTGCCAAATTAATTTAAATCCATTTCTTTGCAAAAATAAGATATTTAATTTAACAAACTTTCACATAATTTAGAATACGTAATATTCACACACACAATATGAAAAAGTCACCAGAGACATTTAATTATAGAGAACTGAATTGAAGAGAGAACTGGTAAAATTAAAATATATATATATATATATATATACAGTTGAGGTCAAAAGTTTACATCCCCCTTTCAGAATCTGCAAAATGTTTATTATTTTACCACAATAAGAGGGATCATACAAAATGCATGTTATTGTTTATTTAGTGCTGACCTGAATAAGATATTTCACATAAAAGATGTTTACATATAGTCCACAAGAGAAAATAATAGTTGAATTTATAAAAATGACCCTGTTCAAAAGTTACCTGAATGATCCACAGCTGTGTTTTTTGTTTACTGATAGTTGTTCAAGAGTCCCTTGTTTGTCCTGAACAGTTAAACTGCCTGCTGTTCTTCAGAAAAATCCTTCAGGTCCCACAAATTCTTTGGTTTTCCAGCATTTTTTGTGTATTTGAACCCTTTCCAACAATGACTGTATGATTTTGAGATCCATCTTTTCACACTGAGGACAACTGAGGGACTTATATGCAACTATTACAGAAGGTTCAAACACTCACTGATGCTCCAGAAGGAAAAACCATGCATTAAGAGCCGGGGGGTGAAAACTTTTGAACAGAATGGAGATGTGTACATTTCTCTTATTTTGCCTAAATATCGTATTTCTTCATTTAGTACTGCCCTTCAGAGGCTACAGAAGATAGTTACATGTTTCCCAGAAGACAAAATAAGTTAAATTTACCCTGATCTTCAAATTCAAAAAGTTTTCACCCCCCGGCTCTTAATGCATGGTTTTTCCTTCTGGAGCATCAGTGTGCATTTTGCAGATTCTGAAAGGGGGTTGTAAACTTTTGACCTCAACTGTATAAATAAATAAATAAATAAATAAATAAATAAATAAATAAATAAATATATATATATATATATATATATATTTACATATAGGTGACGTGAATAATATTGATTATCACATTACAGTGGCACCTGTCAAGGGGTAGACAGCAAGTGAACAGTCAGTTCTCAAAGCTGATGAGTGTGGGGAGAGAAGGCTAGCCCGTCTGATCTGATCTCACAGAAGAGCTATTGTAGCACAAATTGCTGAAAAATTTAATGCTGGCTGTGATAGAAAGCAGCTTGCTGCATATGGGGATGCATAGCCACAGACCTGTCAGAGTGCCCATGTTGACCCCTGTCCACTGCCAAAAGCACCTACAATGGACATGTGAGCATCAGAACTGGACCACGGAGGAATGGAAGAAGGTGGACTGATCTGATGAATCATGTTTTCTTTTACATCATGTGGACGTCCATGTGCTTGTGCGTCAATTTCAAGGGGGAAAGAGATGGCACCAGGATGCACCATGGAAAGAATGCAAGCTTGTGAAGGCAATATGATACACTGGGCCATGTTCTGCAGGGAAACCTTGGGTCCTGGCATTCATGTGAATGTTGCGTTGACACGTACCACCTACCTAAACATTGTTGCAGATCAAGTACACTCCTTCATGGCAACACTAATGGCAGTGGTCTCTTTCAGGAAGATAATGTGCCCTGCCACACTCCAAATATTGTTCAGGAATGGTTTGAGGAACATGACAGCACGTCTGTGGGATGTGCTGGACAAACACATCCGATCCATGGAGGCCCACAGGACTTAAAGGATCTGCTGCTAATGTCTTGGTGCCAGACACCACAGCACACCTTCAGAGGTCTTGTAGAGTCCATGTCTTGATGGGTCAGAGCTGTTTTGGCGGCAAAAGGGGGACCTACACAATATTGTAACCTTCTCGGTCAATATCACAATATTTTTGTAATCAATAAACAATATAAAATGTAAATTTTTCATATCCTACAGTACAATGGATGATTTTTTTCACTGTCCACTTTATGTACACCTGAAATTCATGTAGTTATCTAATCAGCCAATCATGTGGCAGCAGCACAGCGCAAAAAATCATGCAGATACAGGTCACACAACAAACATCAGTGTGAAGGAAAAGTGTGATCACTGTGGCTTTAACTGTGGCATGGTTGTTGGTGCCAACTGGGCTGGTTTGAGTATTTCATAAACTGTTGATCTCCTGGAAATTTCACACACAACAATCTCTTGAGTTTACACAGAATAGTGCGAAAAAAAAAAAAAAGAAAAACCTGTGAGCGAAGAGTCACTTGTTACTCCATTGTTAAAATGTGGAGCAACTACACAATATGCGTATTGCATATGCAGTCCCTGAGGAACCTCACTGGTAAGGTAATGTTTTTCTCTTGCAAATGCCTCCTCTCCTGCTAGCACAGAATCAAGCACAGAATGTGCACATTATTTTGACACAGCAGACATTAGCATGTAGCATGTACTAACAGCCTAATCAGCGTGAAATGGAAAAAGAATGCAAATTGCCTACAGAGTTATAATTGATTTGTTTAAACTTTTCCTATCAGTGCACATACATATTCAATTTCTTTGAATGGGTGTGTGTTTTTGTGCTTCCCTCTGCATGTGAGGTCATAAGCTTTCTCTTTCTTGAGGTTTATTATGTAGCCAAAATCAATTATAATGTCACTTGCGCTCCACCAGTGCACAGAAACCCAGTAAAAGTAGCAAATGTTGTGCTAATTGTTTATGCATAATCACCACCCAATCCTCACTATTTGTGCAGAGAGAGTATGATTTGAAATAATAATTATTTACTGGCAATCAGCATGAGATGTTGCACATTTCCTGGAATTACTGTTAGCGGTTAATGTAATCCCATGGAACATATTCACATTATCCTCCATAAAAGCTGTTGTTCTGTTTTTATTGGCGCAATAGAAGCTAGTAATTATGTAAGTATAAGGAATGTGAAATGGAAATGCATATAGAAAGGAAAAGTGTGTTTGCTCAGATAGAGGCATAAAGAAAGTACCGCTGCACTCAGCATACTTTAAAACTCCACATGAATCTCATTAAGCTTTTTCGTTATTCATCACAATCTCTGAAACTGCAGACCTTCAGTTCCCCAGTGGCGAAGGAAGATCAGATAATGACAGAGCTCAAAAACTTAAAGGCATATGTGATAATCTTGTAATATCATTGTGTTTTATATAATGCCATAATGTTCTTTTGACAATATATGAATTTTCAAACTTAAATATTTTTAAGGTTTGTCTTTTTTATCATTATTTCATGGGGCCTCGTGCAGATGACCAGTGTTAGAACGAATCCTATTTAATTTCAATAAACTGACCCATGCTCGAGATGATGGTAGCTTTTTAGTACAATCATTATAGAGAAAGTATTGAGTCAGAGTCAATGTGCAGAAGAATTGTTGAGTGTGTGATGCAGATGGTGATTACAGTCATGGCCATGGGCTGCAGTGCATAGTGGCGTACAATGAAGTGTCAGAGAGATCACAGTTTTTTCAGGTTCAGAAACTGACAGCTTGTTTTGCTTTTACAAGATATCCTACGCTGGTAAAAGGAAAATCTTTTTTATGGAACCTTCCATGGTTGCATTCATTCACCTTCAGTACCCACTTTGTCCTGGTCAGGGTCCATGCAGATAGTAACACAAACTCAGGATATATGTGGGGATTAATTATTTTCAAATGGATGAATTTTATTGGTGGTCTTCTTTAAAAAATGCCATTGTTACTGATACTACATTTTTTTTTTTAATTTGCAGACACTGTCATCCAAAACCACTTACAAATAAGGCAGTGTCTAATTGAAGCATAAATCTGTTAAAGTAGCTAACTATAACAAGCAGTCAGGAATGAAGACTTTCCTTCACCCACACGTGACCCTTGACCTTCATTTTCCTGTTTAGTTCCTGATTTTTCACTATAAGCACATGGTTCTCAAGCACACTTAGCGGAGTCTTTCCATCTAATGAGTAAATTATTAGCCTTTGTTATCTCTGACTATATAGCAAGACTAATATCCATTTACTAAGATCCCAAATAAAGAATTCTAATTTGAGTGTGCAATCTGATCAATTGTGAGTGTCCTTAGTGTACATTCTGTGCGTGATTTATGATTAACTGTGTAAATGACATCACATAAAAAGTAGCCTGAGAAAACAGGAACAAAGACAAAGCATTATAGCAAAGAAAAAAAACATAATATACAAAGAAACACAATATAGGCCAATATTTGTAAGAAAATCAAAATTGAAAATAATAATAATAATAATAATAATAATAATAATAATAATAATAATAATAATACAACAAGAGTAATTAAGAATAAAGAATAATAAGAATAAAAGAATAATTGCATAAAAAAGTTAAAATAAATTATTATATTTGCATATAATAAAAATAATTGAGGTAAAAAAAAAATTATTGTCATACCAAGAAATAACAATTTCTTGAAATGATAATTTAGTATCCAATGATAAAATTAATCAACATTATAAAAAGTAGTTTTATATTCCCGACAATTTCGCATAATTATTTGTAAATATATTTAGCTTCACAAGCTTCAAAATGTGATATCAAAAGAAAATAAAAGTGTACAGACATGAATTTGTGTTCTGATCATGATATTTGCACTGGACGTGTGGATGTGCAGCAATTTTTATCTTATTATCTATTATTATCTTACTGAGGTCAAACAAATCATAATTTCAAGAAATGTTCTTATTACTGTGAGATACATTACTGTGAATTTTGAGAAACATTTGTATTATTACTTAAAGTGGCAGAAAGACACTTTGGCAAATTTAATACATGTCCTTCGGTGGTATTAATTTGCACATGCAATCGGTAAGAGAGTTTCAGTCTTAGCTAAATTAAATTATTTGCGTTGCCATTTCAGATTAGGCAAACATGCACAACATTTTTTTCTTACTTATAAACTATAATAAATCAGTTGTGTGGGTGTTGTAAATTTTTAGACATGAATTTACACACACATGCGTTTAGTAAAAGGGCCTTTGTTTCCATCAGATGACCAAAACCAACTGCACATAGACAGCAACAACTGAAAGGAAGTGGTGAAGTAAATGTGAGTAACACACTGAATCACAGGAAACAAATAAAACTGTATAAAGTATGCAGATATAATGTAGTGTGGTCTGTGCTTTGGTCAGGAAATGAGTTAATTACAGGGAAGTCCAGAAACCTGTCATCTCTCCTTTCAAGGAAAACCTGCCCAATCCTGTTAGCATAGGCCTATGAATATGGAAATAAGGTGTAGCTAGAAGGAGATGAGAACTTTGTTCCCTTCGCAAACTTAATTAAAGTTTGATATATAACTAATGCAATATTTTCACACTAAAAAGGTCAAACTCGTGAACCCCATGAACCAAGTACCCAACACTTCCTATACTAAATGCCAGGTTTATTTAAAAAGGGACACACATATATTAAAATACAAATATTAGATTCTCACATTTCAAAATGTAAATGGAGTTTTGGTTGGGCTGCCCATAGAGCTTGCTTTTTAGATACTGACATTGTAGGGAATGCAGAATTTAACACATGACACATGACTACACTCACTGACCACTTTATTAGGAACACCTGTACTTCTGCTTATTTCCGAATTGATCCAATCATGTGAAAGCAGCACAATGCATAAAATCATGCAGAAACAGATCTTCAGTTAATGTTCACATCAAACATCAGAATGGGGGAAAATGAGTTCTATGACTTTGCCTGTGTCATGGTAAAATGCAGTGTAATCAAGACTGACCTTTAAAGCAAAGTTAAACATTTCACTGTAAATGAACTCTCTATTTACTGCCTTTTATTCTCTCTTATCCCGACTCCATATATCCTATATAGGCCTTGAGACAGGCAAGGTGTTTTTGTTGTTGTGTAATTTGTTTAGGTTGAAGTCATTCCACTCCATCAGCCAGTTGTGAAGGGCAAACCAACTGATTAGGGCACATCGACAAAGAGAAAGAGATGAAGTCACTGCTTGCTGATAAAGCAAGAATGAGCTGTACTTGAACTGTAATATATGAGATGGAATAATAAGCTGTACTGCAAAGGTACAAACTGATTTTCCAAATTCAGGATTTGTGTTACTCACTGATATGGTGCAAACAATCACACACACACACACACACACACACACACACACACACACACATACACTTAAAGGTAGCATTCACAATTGAAAGCAGCAGCATTCACACATTTTTTTGACTGGATTTATGTTGAGTTTTCTCTGAATACCAAACATCGTAAACAGAAAAGTTGTAACTCTATTCAAATAAAATGACACAAAACTGATGGATCAGTTGTCTGTCATTTTGTGTCACTTGTACTTTGATTGGACAATATGTCTTTAGTCAATCTACAAAAACTAAAGGTTTTTGAAGTAAATACACCGCCTCATTCACATTCTCAATCACTAATGATGATGTGAGAAGGATGTGTAGCAAACATGGCTGAAAAATATCAAATCTATACACAAATCTAGTTTCACTCTAGTTTACCTGATACTGCTGTCACTGATGCACTGCATGAATCTACAATCTGGTCTAGAAGGAAATCAGCCCCAGCCTAGATTTTTCATAATATTCTATATC
The DNA here is from genome assembly GCF_027358585.1 of Pangasianodon hypophthalmus. Classification (NCBI taxonomy): domain Eukaryota; kingdom Metazoa; phylum Chordata; class Actinopteri; order Siluriformes; family Pangasiidae; genus Pangasianodon; species Pangasianodon hypophthalmus. The sequence continues at coordinate 6,846,719 of NC_069731.1, read as the reverse complement.
ATTTTTTCCACCATTGGTGGTGTTCTTATACTTGGTTCCACAAAAATCCAAAATAATTTGCCTTAAGATATTTGTTAACAGCAAATAATCTGATCCCATAAATGTCAAATATCAATGTCTGACTGTTCAGGCCCAGTAGTGGTGTAGATGCTGGTGTCTACAGTCTATTGTGCAAAAATAGCTTTCATATGAAGAAAATAGCGATGATATCAACATCTTTCAAAGTAATACCTTGTATATCTTCATATGAAGTTTGTGTTTTCTCTGTGTTTTTGTTGTGGGGCACTCAATAACAGAACAGAGAAGCCCCCTCAGACTTGTTTTCAGCTTGCCAGAACTCCCAATATAATGGGATATATTTGGGATATCTCAAACTAAACACTTTTACTATCAAAAAATTGTGTTCCAACAAAGCAACAGTCAAATGGAGCTGATGGGTAGAAATGAAGAATATATCATAGTTTGTAATATATATCATATATATCTGTATAGTGTTTTGGGGGGCAGTCGTGGCCTAATAATGGTTAGAGTCTCAGACTTGTAACCTGAAGGTGAACCTGAAGGTTGTGGATTCGAGTCTCAGGTCCGGCAGGGATTGTAGGTGGGGGGAGTGAATGACCAGCGCTCTCTCCCACCCTCAATACTACGACTGAGGTGTGACCCTTGAGCAAGGCACCGAACCCCCAACTGCTCCCTGGGCGCAGCAGCAAAAAGGCTGCCCACTGCTCCGGGTGTGTGTTCACGGTGTGTGTGTTCACTACTGTGTGTGCACTTGACTACACATCACTTCACTTCACTTCACTTATTTAGCTGATTTACTAAAATTAAGCATTTTTATACCATGATCTATTTTGGTACATGTCTGTCCTTTCATTTAAGTGAGTAGTCATTGGTATGTAGTGCTTAAATTTTGGACAGTAAGACTTAAAGTAATTTAGTTTATTAAAAAAAAAAAAAAAAAAAAGGAAATTACCCTAATTTTGCCCTCTGAACAAACAGGCTAACTTTGAAGGTGGTGGGAAATTTATACTAGCCATCTCTGCTAACACTAGTGTTTAGTCTCTTTCTTCTTCCTACAATCTGGCACTTCATTCTGATTCAATTTGGACTACGGCATCTGCCAATTGAGTAAATGCAGTAATCTAAGATGTCATGAGCACAGAATGAAATGATTTAGCAGAATTGCATCCCAAACCCATTCCTTCACAAAGAAATCTCTACACTGGCATCTTCTGGATTAGCAATGCAGAGGCACTGCATGTTATTTTAAACAGTAACTGACAAATGCACCAAAGACAACAAAGAAAATGCATGTGTTTGTGTGCGTGTGATGTTAGTGTGATACATGCCAGAAGAGAAGCTCGGTAGAGAAGCTGCTTGGCTCTAATGTATTCAGACATGCTGACATCTTTTTGGCATTAGAAAGCCGAGCACAAGCTTCAGCTGCTGCATCAGCCACTACTTGAGGCTTAGTCGTTGTGTTTGTAAGAAAATGAAGAAAGGTTGTATGTCTTAGTTTTGCATTTGAGTATTTATATAAAATGTATGTCATTTTCTATGTGTGTTGTCTGTACAAATTGCACTTTATTATGCAAATCAAAGAGCAGCAATACAGCTCTTGATGTCACAGGACTGAACTAAAATTATATTGCTGTATTGCTTCCTCTACCCACTTTGCACCAGTTTCATTTGAAGTACCATGTGTAAAAAGATTTTTGTAAAGTTTTTCCATGTTTTTTTCCACTCTTAGTTACTGTTCTCTTTCTATTCACTTACTTACTAAATTCTCCATTAACTGTAAGCTTTCTTAGAGACCAAATTATTTCAAATGATAATTTTACAAAAAGTTATAAGTTACTGTTTTCTGAAAGGATGTTGTGAACATATTTAAATAAGGTTCCTGGGATGAACACAAGACAGTCTTCATGATTTGTGGGAACTAAAGACCTGCATGGAATGAACAAGTAGTTAACTTTTTTATGCTGAACACTAAGGAGGAAGCTGATTTGAGGGCCGGGGGAAATTATTGTCCCAGGCGGTGGAGGAGGAGGAGCACCCTGTGCTGTACATCAGCTGGAAGCTTTCGCTAAGAGAGAGTAAGTACAGCATGATAGAGACGGAGTGTCTGGCCATCAAGTCCTCACACCCCCATACTACCTACTGGGGTGCCGCTTTATTCTCTGTTCCGATCATGCTGCTCCAATGGTTCCACTGCGTGAAGGACGCCAATGCACGGATCACGCGTTGGTTTCTGGCACTTCAGAGGAGTTTTGGAAAGTGCGCTAAAAACTGTGGTGACAAACAGGAGCCCCAAGCTCTGCTGACACTCTGCTTGCCTCCCGAGTCTTCCTCTGCACACATCCACACAGGGGTTCTACAGCACAACTCTACACTGTCCAGGTGATATTATCCACTGAAGCAAGGGTCAGACCTGGGCATAAACCTTCATAAGCACTTCAGGACACCAGAAATAAATCTACATATACATTTTCTACACATCTTCTATAGATTCTGATGTCAATTTAATAAAACATCTGAGTAAAATGATAGATTTTGTTGACATCTGGTTGTGTTATGACACTTTACCTAGTAAAGCTTACCATCAAAATTTACAATGTCTTTATGACACTTGATGCCTGTTGGAATAAACCTTTATGTAGGTGCCATGTGGTCTTATGAACAGTGGAAAAGTGACCTCAAGTAAAATTCATATACATTCATTCCACTTCATATGCAAGTGCAAATGAATCATTATTAGTGTAGGTTGTTTTCAAATGTATTGTGTCTCAGCTGGTTTGATTTCCAGCATCACGTGCACCCCAAAACCCCGCTTTTTTTAGAACAAGCTTTGCTATGCATGAGCCAGTGGTGCATGCCTTGCAGAATGGCTTCATTACTCAGTGAAACGCACCTCATTTCTGTATTTCATGGTGAAAGCTGTTCCCAAAGAAAAACAAGCTGTTTTTCACTTGGACCACTTCTCGAGTGAGATTTAGGGTCCAAACTGCTGAATTCCTGTGAGGCTAGATTATAATTATCCTAGACCACACATTGGGAAAACTAACATTCCAGAAAACCAGGTAGGGAATTTGCATTTCCATTGGGAATCACTCATCTGGAGGGAAGCCAAGCACAGCTGGACTTTCTCAATAACTGGGGTGCCAAGATGGGAGGTAAATTAGGTAAATTCAGTGCAGATGTCATGCTCATTAGAGTTGTGTGCACTGAGGGAATATGAACATGAAGGAGAATGTTTGTTTATTATGTTGCATGGAATTTGCAATGAATTGTGTAGAACAAGAACAAGAATATTTTTTTAATTTACTTTTTCGCATCTTTGTTTGGTTTGTTTCCATCCTGTTTACTCACTGTTTTCCTCAGATCTTTTTGCCATTGTCATGTCCTGTGAACATTGTTAGCACATGTTTCTAGTTGGTTTCATCCAGTTTGGTTGTTTTTTATAGTGTAGTATGATACAAGGTACTAAATTAGTGATGTAACTGAATATGAATACATTATTTGGATTGATCCGATAATAGGTGCATTCCAATCTGATGGCAGCTGCTTTCATAGCCGCATCCTTTGAAGGCTCAGTAATGTCTGATAACATTGACGAGACTTCGCATTGAGACAAAGACAGAGGAGGTTATAAATAGACAAACTAATCAAGGGATGAACACAGAAGAGCTGAACACAATCGGGAAATCACATCAAGGACAGGAGGGGGCGGAGAAAAGACAAAAATCAAAACAAAGGCAAATGACAATGTACACAAAAAAGAGGAGCAATCCACGTGACATGTTATTTTGTACTTTTACAACAAAAAAAACAAAAACAGATTTTTAGATCTTACTTCTGACTGTATAATCAAACTGATTACCCCTTCAGTAACAATAACTTAGTCTGTTTTTTTAAATAATTTTTTTCCTATATGATCAACATACTGTATATTGTAAAATTACATATAAAGAATGTCATTTAGCAGTTATTCATAATTACTGGTAGGATAGTTATTAATTTAATAATATGCAATGTAATACCATTCATTACTGTAAAACCTTTAAATGTGTCAAATTTTAAGTGTACCCAGTTACCAACCTTGGCAAGGAGAAAAAACAACTAAATAAAGGATCACAGATTTGTTATAGTTTCACTATGGTGGAAATTCTAGATATATTATATCCATATATAAATTATAGATATATCCATATATAAATTATAGATATATGGATATAATATAGAAAAAGCACAGTTTACATTCCAGATTAATCCCAGGATGACAGATTAATCCCAGGATAAACTGATTGGCTTTTTTTAAACACAACAAAAGAGGAGTTCAGATAAAAATTGCGAAAAATGATGTGCATTTTAATTAAAAAAAAAAGGAGTTTAAGGGTATGAAAATAGTATCACAGTATAATCAAAAATACATTACTAGTACATTACTATACCAACAATAGTACTATATTACTATAATACAGTGATGTACTATATTACTATAATATTATATTTAATGGTAATATACAGTACATTATAATATCTGTTTATGTTTTTCATTTTCAAGGAGGATGTCACTAAATAACCAAATAAGCAGCAAATGTTTTACATTTCATGATTAGGGAAACAGATAAAATACGGTGTTATAGGGACTTTTTCCTCTAATTTCTGTTCTTTAAACATCTTGAAGGACAGTACCACAAATAACACTGGAAAAGAAAAATGATTTTGTGATTTTTTATTATTTTCTATTTTGGAATTGCATTGAAGCAGATGAATGTGTGAAAAAGCTTCATATGGTGCAGGGCATAGACACAGAGGCTGCGGCTAACCAGCAATCACGAACGGTAGCACATTATCTGGTTCTGGGTAGCACTAATCAAGCTGTTACACCTTTCCCTGAGGGTCAGGCCCCATAATGGTCACAAGATTAACAACGCTTCTACATCATCAGTTAACTCTAAGCAGCATGAGAAATGAGAGGAAAATGAAAATTAATGCAATCTGCAGTATATCATGTTCATTATTACTATTATTCTTTTTTCTTTTCTTTTTTTTTTTAAACAAATGAAAATTGGCCGTAGAGAAAGAAATGTGCAGGTCCACTAATTATGCTAATGAAAAGGATTCTGATCAGCCATGTTTAGCAGCAGAAGCTAAATGATTGCACTAACTAGATTTGAAATAATTCCTCTATTATTCCAGCAATTTGCTCGTTGAATAAATTTTGCCTCATCTAATTTAACCTTCGTGTTCCAAATCAAATTGTGGCATGGTTGTGTATAAAAAGCAGTCAATTTGTAATCAAGAATAATCAGTAAATCATGTTACCAATTATACCACAACAGTTACTTAAATTAGATGATTATTATTGTAAATGATTATCTTTCACTCATTCTCAAACCCACATATGCACACACATGAATACAGCTTGATAACTTGGTCCTCAATGCCTGTAATGAAACCAGGAAGCATTTTAACCTCATAGGTTATTAAAGAGAATTTAATTTGCATTTTGTTTGTCTCTACACCTTAGCAAGTGTTACAGTGCCTTCTGATCCTAGCTAGAAGAATGAGACCTGAGTAAATCTGTCACATCAGCCTTCCTTGAGTAATGAACTACTTCACAAGCACTTCTTGTTCACACAGTGCATAAAGTCAACACAATCTAGCAATCTGTGCGAAGTCTTGCCAACTCTTGAGTGCACAAGTTCTTAGCCTTATATCTAGTTACTTCATTCTTTAACTACTCTTTTTGCAGAATTTTGCCCATTGTTTTCATGTTGCATGTGTTTTGACCTTTGCCCTCCTTATAACATTGACTTTTGGATTGTGTATTGGATGGTTGCCTAATAAATCTTCAGCACATGGAACCTCAAATCTCTCCTGAGTACTGTGTGTTACATCAACAGTGAATGTTTTTTTGAAGTCTAATAAGTATAATAAATTAGCTTACAAATAACACATGACAGACCACCTCAAAGTGGATTATTGTCTTTTTACAGCACAGTCTGGAGTGTGTTAATCCACTTATTCCACAGCAATTTGGCAACAATTACAATGTTTCATTTATTAATGAACAATAGGCAGTGTTTCACAGTTTATAGTTACAGTTTATAGTTAGATTTAATGCTGTGGAACATCTGTGAGATAAGTTAGTTCTTGTCATCTACGTTGTACCAACTCTAAACAGTCATTCCATCTATGGAATCTAAACATTCCATTAACCTTGCTGTCCTAAAGACCTTCCCATGCTGTTATATAAAAATCTCCTAACAAAACTTCACCACATCAACAATTATACTTTTTTCTTTGTTAAACAACACTTTTTTGTTACCTGTTTATTTTTCGGCTTAGGTTATGTGGAGTGTCTGCCATACAAGTCCCTGTCTAAGAGCTGTTACTATAACTTTGAAAGAGTGCATTAATATTAACCTATCATTCATGTTACAGCCAGAACTAGTGTCCAAGCTATGTGGTTATACAAAAGTAATGAACAGGCCAGATTCAAGAATTCATCCATGCTGGGGTATAACTATATAGCATTCTTTGACACCTTAACTAAGATGTAGATATTTGTTGACATATTATTTTTTACAGCACTTTACAGGCAGACTTACATTAGAGAATACATACATAACTCCAAAGTGTTAAAGCATTGCCATAAGCATTCATAAAAATATAAGCAGAAATAAACACACTTTTACTTAATGATGAGTGAAAATATAGGCTATGTAACAATATTGGTGCTGTGTAATGCTTGTCACTGTCATAACCTTCACTGTGGAAGTGCTGCACAGCATGTAACAGCGGCATATTGATGTTATTACCACCAAATTCTCAGGTTGCACTCAGCTTTGTTTGTTTTTTTCTGTAATTTAATCCTCATTTGACAAGGTATGCCCCTTTAGTGTACTCATGGAATCTGTCATGACCTTTCAATATACAAAATATTAGCCTGGAAAATGTCATTACAGTCTTATGTTCGGAAACATGTATGTCACCTGATATCAAAATTGAAGAAAGTTGGCTTTATGTCAGCTGATGCTTATTAGAATAAGCTTTCATAAATGTTTACATAGGTTTATGTAGGTTTCGTGTAGCCTTATGAACAGTAAGATTTATGGAAATTCCTATATGTAGAAATTACTACCGATTATGAAAAATAAGAAAATTAGGTCAGCATGGTGGTGGAGCGGGTAGAGTATCTGCCTTACAACTCCATGGTCATGGGTTTGATCCTGAGTTCAGGGTACTGTCTGTGTGGAGCTTCATGTCCTTCATGTGGGATTCCTCTGGGTTTTCTGGTTTCATCCTCTTTCCCAAAAAAAAGCAGGTAGGTGGATTGGATACACTAAACTTGCCCTAGGTGTGTGTGTTCATGGTTCCTTGCGATGGACTGGCATCCCATCTAGGGTGTATGCCTGCCTTACACTAAGTGTTCCCAGGTTAAGCTCCAGATCCACTGTGACCCTGACCAGGATAAAGCTGATAAAAAGCTTCCATGGATGAATGAATGAATAAATGATTGGATAAAATAGAAAAAAATAGAAATCCAATGTAAGAATGGGCTAGACTAAACAACTGCATTTCACATTAATATAAAAACACCTATAGTTTGCCTTTCCAATATTATTTCTGGAATCCTGTTTGAATGTTTAGGAACTATATGACAAAAAACACTACATTGTATGTGGATATAGGAAATATTGAAAGCTTTTCTTTGTGCTGCTGTTTCTCTGTACTTCTCTCTCTCATATACACACACGTTTAATGCAAGCAGATACAATGTCACTGTGTGTGTGTGTGTGTGTGTGTGTCGCGTTTCATAAAAATTCATGACGGAGCTTACATACTGACTGCTACTTTGTCTTATTATTCTGGTCCTCTGCCAGTTTCCTATAAAGAATCCTCAATCAATGCATCCTTTAAAATATTCTGAAACTATTTTTCAAATGTTTATTTTAATTTACACTCCCATAGGCATAGACAATTATTTATTAATTCATCAAATTTAAAATGGAAACATTCATAACAAATGCACTTTTGTGCATGCTAATAATGCACATGGGAATTCATTTGTTAGCTGTCACTCTAAATTCCACTGAAATTCATCTACTAAAATTCAGTATCTCTATATCATTTTCCTTCAAGTAAAGATTTATATGTTTTTGTAGTATAGTATTTGTGAAAATAATTGCTTATTTGTAAAGGCAGACAACCTTATTATAATCTCTATAAATGAGGGATTTTTTGCGAGCACGTTTCCTGTGATGACAGAATTCTCTGCACAGATAAAAATAAAGCTCAAACCTGGTCAGAGACAATCAGGATTTTGTTGCTATTTTTCTTTGAAACCAAGCCACCATCCCTGAATTAGCATAATAATGTTGTCTTTCGTTGTATGCGCACATATTGTGTGTTTGTCAGTGTGTCATGATATGCCTAGAACCAAGAGAATGTATCATTATGGACACCAAACTATAGTTAAGATAATGTGTTTGTTTTTGTGTTTGTGGAGGGTGAGGGTACGGTGGTCATGTCCATTTCTGCTCCTGTACTCAGGTATAAATGAAGACTGTCAGTGATACATTTCTTTTGTTTTGGATCTGTAATGACCACACTGAATTCGAAAGAGTAGAAAGAGTTCTACAAGGGTAGAAACCATCTGCTTGATTTCAAGGGTATAGATCAGAGGTATTCAACAAAAATCTGTAAAGACCCAGTTATATAAATGCTTTCACCCCATTTCAGACCTGCCAACCATTACAAATCTCGCATAGGAACACTGCATTTCACTGCATAAACTAAATACGGCAGATGAGCCAATCAACATGCGATTCTGGAATGATTGACAGGTGAACTCTCTGATATTAACTGACACCCTGGAAGCCCCACCTCCTTCCTCCTTCCTTATTAGTATCTCTGGTCTCTTCTCACTTTTCCCACTTGAAAGATGAGCTGACACAGTGCCCTCATTTTCTGTCATGGTAAATAGAGAATGTTTTATGTTCATTTACATGAAAAAAAAAATCTAGCTATGTATTTTCAACTTGTGTAACATTAGACAAGTAAGATGTTAGTTATATTTATTAGGAACGCCACTGAAAAAAGCAGCACTTTTTTCAGCTGAAAGTGAAAAAACTTATAAAAAAGATTAAAATTTATAAAATACAATCTCACAAATAATTTTAATTAAGCAATAATGATAATTAGAAGGTGATTAAAAATGCTGCTTTTCAGCACAGTGCCCATTGAGGTAGAAACTGTAATGTGCATATATTCAGGGTTTTACAGTAACCACCAGGCAAGTGGCAGCTCACCCATGCCTGCCAAAAATGTACTCTGTGGTTATCTTAAAACCCCGTATATACAAACACTACAGATTCTGCCTTATGCCAGTTTCGTCTATAGCTATGGACTCTGAACAGTTAAGACTCTGATCTGTATTTAAATTGATCCAGAGAGAATAAGCACATACTTCTGTGTCCATCCATGCATGGTATAAAATTTTTTTCATACATAGTAATTAATGCTAGTATAAAAAAAAAAAAAAAAAAGTTCTGCCATCTGCCAGATCGTGCCATAGCTGATATGTGTTTGCACTAGAGTTACGAGCTGCATCACATACCATTATGTGAAAGTTAATAAGGAGTAGGTTTTTTTTTTCTTTTTCTGGTCATTAAACTTACTTGTCCGTTGGGCAATTACGAATAATAATACTGTTAAATAATAATAGCCCAGATCTACTTATCCCAGGTGCTTGAAATTCTGATTTGTCCAGTCCAGATTTCTAGGAAAGGCTGTGTAAACATGAAATAAAACCTTCGCTATTTAGACATTTTTATTAAACTTCTTCCAATACCAAAAGGAACAGTTTGCTCACCGTGAAGCAGTCCAGGATTGCTAGCAGTCTGGACTTTCCTTGGCTTCTTTTCAAACAAGCTGAACACAGTGTGCGAGTTGCTGAGAGGAAAAGCCTGGAATTCCCAATCCCTCCCTTGTGTGAGATTAAATTGGCATTTATATCTGTTATTGCAAAAAGAAAATGTTGTTTTAGTACAACAAGCCAACATAATGAACTGTCATTAAGTTTCAGAAACTGTGTCTCTTTTGTAAAGTTGGTAAAACAAGAAATTGTTTATGTGAAGCTAGGAAAAAAAAAAAGAGCTTTCTGTAACAGGCACGCTGCTGACCTAATTTTGATCACTGTGTACACAATTCTCTGCAGTACGTTTCCTGTGAGTGCTCTAATCAACTGAGGAAGGATGATGCAGTTCATCAAAAATCAAAACGACAAAGCCTGCTAGGCATTTGAACATAACAAACACTGCATTCTCCAGGCACTCACCCTAGATACATACAACCACAACATTACAGAAAACATGTCAATCAAGCTGGGAGACACGGTGATATCCCAGCTGGACATATGTTTGTGTTTTTGTGCTGTTAAGCCGTTGTGTCATTGTTTATGGTGACTATCTCACAGTGACATGTAATTACAACATTGCCTGAGTGACTAAAAAGTGAGAGAAAAAAAACGTGGTAATATTTCGGTGACGCCTTTATTGTGTAATATGCCACAGGACGTGCAGGGATTTTGCAAGAGTGTCAGTGGATAAAGAATGGCAGAGTTAGGTTACGGTGTAGTCAGGGAACATCTGTGGTTTAACGGTGACGGGGCGGGGGGGGGATTGTGTAGGAGTTGGGTGTGAACAAAAACATTCTTGCAAATGAACACCATGTGGACAGGCCTGACACTTTCAGTTCATGATCAGGAACAAAAATACAACTTCAACGGTCTGGAATACCTTTGACATGGTTATAGTACCGGAATAAATCCTCTGCTAAAAGTTGAAGTACAGTTTCTAATTCTTCAGTCAAGTTAAAGTAGAAATGTATACACTCTTAAATGTAGTTTGAAAGTAAAAATGTTCACAAAAAAACAAGATAGTTACTGATGGCCTCGTTCATCAACAATTAGCTATTAACAGTAATATAACAATATAACAATTTCGCAGCCTCCAGGCCCGAACCACGAACAGCTTCAGCCACCAGGCTGTCGGAAAGCTGAACTCTCTCCCCTCTGCCCTAAGAGTCACCGAACTGTAACACCCCCAATGCGCACACACACACACACACATACACACAAATGCACAAGCCACTTTTACTACTGTTGCTCTCTCTGTTGCACTACAATGTAACCAGGTCCACTTCCACAACTGCTGCTCTCTCTGCTCTCACATGCACCGTGAATGTCTATAGTGTACATATTGTATTTTATTTTACTCTTTTTTATGTTATTTTACTTTTTTTACTTGTCTTGTTATGTTGGTTTCTCACACCATGGGTCTGAGGGAAACGAAATTTCAATCCTCTGTGTGTCCTGTACATATAGCAGAATTGACAGTAAAGTTGACTTTGACTTTGACTTTCACTTTGACTAAGGCTGACTCAGAACAGCTTTAATCCTAATTTCTCTAATGTTACCTAGCATGATAATAAGGCTGCTTACAAATGATCAGTGGCAAAACCGTTTTGCGCCGGTGAAGCCATCTTTTCCTCATGGACAGAGTGATTATTTTGCCTAGAGGCAACACAGAATTTGACACATTGGCGCTTGTGCTCAAAGTTCACCCAAATTCAACATCGATCCAGTTTACGCTGACCTTTTCAAAGCACAACCAATGAGTTGAGCCTTCATATGTGACGTAGCAAAGCCGTGACTCGCTAGTTACAATGATGGTACAGCTAATTATTTGCATGTTTCAAAATCCAAAGCTATTTAATATAACCTTAAAGACATGGCATTCAGAAAAACTGCATTATGAATGTACATTATTATTATTATTATACATTATGTTAGCTGCTACTTTTTTAGGCTAGTCATTAGGATTTCGTGCAACTAAAAGATGGAACTCTGCAACATATTTTTTGGGAGTTTTCACTTGCCAACAAGTAAGTATGCCAACAAGTAAGTATGCTTGTATCTATGAATTACAGGTCAAAGGATAAGCTTCCTAGCCACAGAAATTTCAGGGTTACTGTGAATTAATATGAAACACATGTCTGAAACTAATAAATCAATGCAACATGAGTTTAAGGACCTTTGTCCTTTCTTTTTCTTTAGCCATCAATGTTGCCTTACTCATAATATGTATACCTTGATCAAACTGGCTTAAAAATCAAATTTCAAAAGTGCCTTGCAAATTTGTTGCGAGTTCATTTCTGAAATATGGCAATACATGCCCAAGGTTTGAAGCAGCAAAAATGATGATGTCTCACATTTACATTGTCTGAAGCCTCAGACAATATTGTTTACAATCGGACCACGGTGTCATTCTTAATAACAATTTTGAAATGTCATCGCTACCAATAATTTCTCTCTCTATGCCTATTTGACATTACAAACCAGGCTTGTAATGCATTTCTGATATTTTATTGCACACATCCATCCAATTGCGCTTGCATTTCCAAATGAATTTGCAAGCCGAGAAGGCCATTAATGTGTTATATGTCACTGGTAACAATATACGCAATATGTGCATGGAAATTGGACACACACACATAAAAAATGTTGATGTGCACCGCGCCTTAATACTCCTATTCATCCGGAATGAATGAATAAGCACAGGCAGATGCAGACAGTTATAATTACAGGTGATGATGACCTAAGGTTGAGCCAACCTACTATTATCAGCTCATATACAAGAATAGTCACCCACACACATTCAGCTAATGTGCATTCTCTGAGAGGTCACATCACATCTTAGGCTTCTTTGTAAGAAACCATGAAAGTGCCTAATTATCTATGAAGACGCGGTCTCTATTTTGGGTTGCGGTTGCCGAGCGTGGAGATAAGAGGATCGCTATGTTCCAAATTCCATTCATCATCATGACCTCTTGTTCGCTGTATCAGACAAAATAATCCTTTTTAAATTCTTCACAAATGCTAAAAAAACAATGTAATTTTTTAAAATGAAATTTTCTGGTTTCCTCCAACCTTCAGAAAACATTCTGGAGGGTGAATTGGCTATGCTAAATTGCTCTTAGGTGTGAATGTGTGCGCACAGGGCCATGTCTCTTGTGTTGTTGTTGTTGTTGTTTTAATCTTTTCATGTGGTAATGGATGACAAGGTACAAGACCATACCGGGAACACATGAATTTTTCATGTGTGCAACCTCATATATATATATATACATACACACCGATCAGCCATAACATTATGACCACCTGCCTAATATTGTGTTGGTCCCCCTTTTGCTGCCAAAACAGCCCTGACCCGTCGAGGCATGTACTCCACTAGATCCCTGAAGGTGTGCTGTGGTATCTGGCACAAAGACATTAACAGCAGATCCTTTAAGTCCTGTAAGTTGCGAGGTGGGGCCTCCATGGATCGGACTTGATGGCCAGCACACCCCACAGATTGAGTTGAATTGGATTGAGATCTGGGGAATTTGGAGGCCAAGTCAACACCTTGAACTCTTTGTCATGTTCGAACCATTCCTGAACAGTTTTTACAGTGTGGCAGGGCGCATTATCCTGCCGAAAGAGGTCACTTCCATTAGGGAATACCGTTGCCATGAAGGGGTGTACCTGGTCAGCAACAATGTTTAGGTAGGTGGTATGTGTCAATATAGCATCCACATGAATGGCAGGACCCAAAGTTTCCCAGCAGACCATTGCTCAGAGCATCACACTGCCTCTGCCAGCTTGCGTTCTTCCCATAGTGCATGCTGGTGCCATCTCTTCCCCAGGTAAATGATGCACATGCACCCGGCCGTCCACATGATGTAAAAGAAAATGTGATTTATCGGACCAGGCCACCTACTTCCATTGCTCCATGGTCCAGTTCTGATGCTCACCTGTCCATTGTAGGTGCTTTTGGCAGAGGACAGAGGTCAGCATGGGCACTCTGACAGGTCTGTAGCTACACAGCCCCATACGCAAGCTGCGATGCACTGTGTGTTCTGACACCTTTCTATCATAGCCAGCTTTAACTTTTCAGCAATTTGTGCTACAATAGCTCTTCTGTGGGATCAGACCAGACGGACTAGCCTTCGCACCCCGCGTGCATCAGTGTAACGATTGTAACGAGATAATCAATATTATTCACTTCACCTGTCAGTGGTCATAATGTTATGGCTGATCGGTGTATATATATATATATATATATATATATATATATATATATATATATATATATATATATATATATATATATATATACACACTAGGAAACCAGAACATGGTCAAAGGCTCCTATAAGAGTTTCTAGGGACTGAGAGCAATTTAAAGATATTTTTTGCCACTAACCATTTTTTGGATTTATGTCAAATATTCTTTCATGTAAAAGAATAGTAAGTAGCTTCTCCTGATATTTTTATATTTATTTATTTTTATATACATAAAATTCATTTCCTTCATTTTTAATAAAGATGCCAGTAACTCTGAAGTTTACTGATACATATATATGGCCTCATTTATGAAACTGGACATAAATGGATTTATTCATAAATCGTTCATATTAGCATTTACACAAAATAAAATATATAGTATTCATGAAAAATCCGTAAATTTGGAAAAACTTTTGTATCCTACTTCTGCTCCTGAGTGTCTATGGTCTGTGCAGATGGTAGCCATAAACCAATGCGCAAATGGCAGATTTGATATTACTGGAATAGTTAGCACATGATGCCCTTAGGAGGTGACGGATAGTTAAAGACCGATATGATTATTTTTTTTGGAGGATGAAAGCTGCCTTATAAGTCAGTACAGTTTGCCATGGCATCTGGTCAGTTTTCTAAAGCTTTGTCATGGTTTAGCCTCCCGCGGTATCAGAGAAACTCTGTCTATTAGCAGTAATACTTTTTTGACTCTTTTTTTTCTGTCAAACCATGTGTTAAACCAATGACCTCACTTATATTGCACTGGATGGGCAACACCGAATTCACCTCCATATCTTCTCTCTATATTTTGACCATTTCTGGATATGCTGCTAATTAATATTTTTTTATTCCCATAGACGTGAGTCAAAAGTACTTCAGCTTCTGCCTCTTCTTCTTTTTTTTGGCCATTAGTAGCCATTTTGTCCTTTCAGCTCTGTGAACCTGGCCTTTTGATGGATTTTGCATGCATTCCCAAGTGCAAATCAGCTGTGGTGTGCATGCACTAAGTAATTTACAGGTGATTGGCATTTATCAACATACACATGCAAAGACATTTGAAGAAAATCAGTGTTTACAAAACTTTTGTAAATCTGGCATTAATTTTTAGTTCGGTTTGACTTATGCAAACATTTACACACAACTTTTCTAAAAGACTGATGAATGAGGCCCATTGTGTTCAGAGGGTTTTTACATGTGGGTGGATGTGAGTGGTATTTGTAAGCATGAAAGATTTTGCCACATTCATATTTCATCCAGCTCTTATTTACAATCCAGGCATGTGTCTGTCTATTTACACCAATATTGTTTATATTGCTCATAATACAGCTGTTATATTGGGTGTTATAAGTAATGCAACTTTATGTGCTAAAATCAAAAGAAATTGCCCTTAACTGTTGCTACAGTAAGTCAAGAAAAGTACTAAGTGCTAAGGTACACAATGTCATGAACCAAAAAATTTCAACTTTCCAGAGTGTTGTAATATTTGGTAGGCATCAGTGCTCCAAATACTCCATGGTTGCGCAACGTCACTTCCAGTACAACCTTGGCTAAAAAAATTAAAGCGCCAGATGCAATAGAGCAAAGCAAGCATGCTGTACTCTGCACATAGCTCCCTCACAACACACACACACACACACACACACACACAGCACAGTAGATCCGGAGTTTCCCAGAAGCCACATATCTCAACCCCATGCTCTAGTCCCACCCTCTCAAACTGTGGGCGGTGCAAAAAAAACAAAAACAAATACCCGCAACCACACACCTTCACACACACACACACACATGGGCAGGAAACAATCTTCAGTCATTTCCACGAGTTTTTAAGGAAGCACAAGCCTGTTTTGAGCAGAGTGTATCACTGGCGCATGAGCCAGAACACAAATGTTTTGAGGAAATCAGTGCCTAAAGAAGAGTGAACCACACTGCTGGAACTACTTTCTGAAGAGATTATTAAAAAATACCTATGACTTCAAGGTTCTGCAAGAAGAAGACAACGTCGTGAGTTGATAATTACCAGTGCTAGGCGTTCCGTAAGGTGAAAATTAAAAGAGCTTGGGAAGTTGTAAAGGAAGTTCTTGGAGCACATCATTTAACACTGAGCACCTGGAAGTTATTTCGCAGCAAGTAAGTAATGGATTCTCACCCAGTGGGTTTTTAACAGGTGGCAAATGCATTCTGTCTTTAAAAGAACATTAAAATCACATTCTTTTCTACTTATCATGAGGAATTCTGAAGTTAGATTGTAAGGTTAAAAGTTTTTGCTATTCAAAATCAATGGCCGTTAAGGCAAAGCACATTATCAAACCAAAAACACAAAAGCAATTTCAGAAACATGATAGTATCATGAAAACATGAAAACATAAGGGTAGGTCTTTATCAAACATCACGTATTTGCTGACTGGACATTTACATTTGCTGAATGACATTTACATTTATTCATTTGGCAGATATTTTTATGCAGGGACTTACAATTGGGCTGAACAGATGAAGGTTAAGGGCCTTGCTCAAGCATGAATAAAAGCATCCGGAGATTCATCTAGGTCCATTTCCTCTTACATTTTTTCCCCTCTTACTGTAAACATTCTTCAGCTCTCAAGTGGTCTCTCAGACTGAGACACTCATCAGCAGTGAGCTCTTTCCATTTTGTTAATGTGTTTTTGAATTGGCTGCGGTATTTCTGGTTTTGTTGTTGTGTTTTTGTTTTTTAATTTTGATGTTGATGACTTGCTCTTGTATTTTGTCCCACCATACGAACCACTCTAACCTACTCCGTGTGTTTATGAATACAGATGAAGCCAGACACCCTTACCATGACTGCACTAAACAGCAAACAAGGTACGGTGTGTATCTTTGGCACAGGGGACTTTGGACGATCTTTGGGGCTTCGCTTGCTTCAAGCAGGGTATGAAGTTATCTACGGATCCCGAAATCCCAAAAATTGTGCTCTGTTGCCCAAGGGGGCGCAGGTAATGTCACATGAGGAGGCATCTCAGAGAGCGAGGGTGATATTTGTGGCTATTCATCGAGAGAACTATGACTTCCTGGCCAGTCTGAGCCCAGCTCTTGAAGGAAAGGTACTGGTGGACATCAGTAATAATCTGAAGAAGCATCAGTACACTGAATCTAATGCTGAGTATCTGGGCATGGTGGTACCTGGGGCACATGTAGTCAAAGCCTTCAACACTATCTCAGCCTGGGCGCTGCAATCAGGTGGGCTGGATGCCAACAGACAGGTAAGATGCATGCAAAGTATATACGCATAATAATATACACATACAAAAGCATGTATTCCTAATAATTGTTGATGAGATAGAATGCAATATTTCACACATAATATTGCCCTAATCTTCACTTCTTCTACCATACTCATGCAGACCACTCTTTTTTTAATAATATAGCAAAATAGTTTAAAAGCATCTGAATAATCTGCGATAAAATGTTATATAAAAAGTTGTGGGCCCATGCAATAACACTTTTTTGAGTGTCTCCTGTAGATTATTTGTGAACGTCAACATGTCAACCCAAATTTATCCCACTTATACCACTGCATTTAAGAACAACACATCATACATTTTA
The DNA here is from genome assembly GCF_027358585.1 of Pangasianodon hypophthalmus. Taxonomy (NCBI): domain Eukaryota; kingdom Metazoa; phylum Chordata; class Actinopteri; order Siluriformes; family Pangasiidae; genus Pangasianodon; species Pangasianodon hypophthalmus. The sequence goes on along the minus strand of NC_069731.1, from coordinate 6,828,974 downwards.
TTTAGTTATAGGTACAGTATATGTAATGTGAAACACCCACAATAAGTTAGTTCTTGTTATCACTTACGTTAGAGCAGCTATACCAAGTGTGTATAGGCAATACCAAGAAACCACAAAGTCCTCCATCCTGAAGACTTTTCCATGTTGGAAGTTAAAGTTGCAGCTTTATTTGACTGTTACAAAGCACTGATTTCTCTAAGCGCCCTCTTACCATCTCAACAATAACTCCCATTTTTAAAACAATTTAAAACTGATTTAGAACATGAGCATCAATATAAACCTGTGATTTGCCTTGCAGCTGCCACTATTGTTAGATCTGCTGTTATGGAAAATTCTGACCAATCAGAATTGAGAATTTAACAATGCTGTGGTATATTAAAACATTAACATACTGTCCTTAACATATTAACATATTACACCCTATTAACTCAAAGTTAAAGTTAATGGGTTACACCACTATCTACTATGTTTAGTAGTATTATAAATAACTTTATTTAGAGAATTTAAAAACAATATGTAAGGAATAATACACGATAGACCATGCTGTTATACAAAAATCATGCAAGCCGGGGGGCGGGTCTGATGTGGCACAGCACAAGTACAGTGCCGCTATCCCCCGAAGTGCATTATTTTCATATAACAGCATGGTCTGAAGTGTGTCATTCCACTTATACCACAACGATTTGCCAACAATTACAATGTTTAATTTATTAATGTACAAAACATTGCACATTTTAATGGTTAATTAAATGTCTCTTAATAAATAATGCAACCACATCAATTATTATGTTTTTAGGTTTTACTCTGTTAAACAACACATTTTTAAATTAGTTTATTATTAGTCTTAGATTATGTGGAGCGCCATTCAAGTCCCTGTGTATGAGCTGTTACTATAGAAACAATAACGTATTAGAATGAGCACATTTTACCATGCTGTAGTGAATGAATATAATATACCTTTATGTAATCTCATGGTCAGTCAAAAAGCTCTTACTTAACATAATTTTGTACTTTGCCAAGTTAAAAGGTTAAGGCTAAGTTAATAAAGTTAGACCTCATGGCTTACTAAATAATAGTTGATATGTTACTGATAGTTTGTTTATATTTTACTCACCACCTATAAGCTTGAATTAGATATTCACTTTAATGTGTACAGAGTGCACTTCTCCCTCTGTGGATACATGCTAAACTACTGCAGCAGTACTGATATGGGTGATACACTGTAAGTGCAAGCCCGCAAGTGCAAGACACACTTCAGAAAATGCAATGACTAAACCAAAACAACAATAGCAAATCTAAAGCAACATGAATCAACCTGAATTCAAAACAGAAAAAGTGTGTGCTCTGGGGTTTCCTCTGGGTACTCCTGTTTCCTCCCCCAGTCCAAAAGACATGTCCTGTAGGCTGATCGCCATTTCCAAACTGTCCATAGTGTGTGAAGGGGTGTGTGAGTGTGTGTGTGTGTGTGTGTGGGATTGTGCCCTGCAATGAGTTGGCACCCCAGCCAGGGTGTCCCCCACCTTGTGCCTCAAGTCCCCTGGGATAGGTTCCAGGCTTCCTGTGTAGGATAAGTGGTACAAAAAATGGATGAATGGATGGATGGATGGATGGATGGATGGAAAAGTGTGTCCTTATTAAACTGCATGCTTGTTCTGATTGAATGCAGCATAGGACTATCACAAGGAAAAAGATTTGCCTTTATTGAAGCACCAAGTTAATATTTTAAGATCACAAATTAAGTATCATGGCCAAGAGTTATGTAACTTGATCCTTCAGCTTAATATGCTGTGGGGATGTAATAATTAATATGTGGCCTTCAATTAATTATTTGGCGGGAACGGGTGAAAAAGTCTATTCACTCTGAGAATTCGCTTAAGTTAACATTGGCCAGTGATTCAGTATGCGTCATTCCAAGATTAAAGCAAAGTGTAGTATTATCAATCTTCTCCATGCTTAAGTTGCTGTGGTCACAGTGGTCTAATTTAATTGATTTCTCTGTCTCGCTCATTTTAAAATACAATAACTGCCATGAGTTAAGTATTTCCTGGCAGAGGAATAGATCTCGAGAAACTTAATGGCCTTGTGGCCTTAATATATTAATTCATGGCCACTCCTTATTAAAAATAACCACCAAAATAACCTCAGCAGCTCCATACCATTGTGGGGTGGATTGGTTATAGGCTGCTTGATGATCAAATTAATGTCTTCAGACACCATTGCACTGGCTTGTAGCTGATATTGTGTTCAAAATTGTTTCCTAATTTTCTAATGATTTAAAAAGGAAAATAAATGTAAAATGTTACCTTATGCATACAGTTATTGTGGCTTAAATGCACTTTACTAATCCTAGTAGGCAAAACCATAAGCATACATATAAAAAGACAAACACTAATCTGTAATTAATATGTCAACTATTCATGGAGCAAAGTGCAAAGTATCCAATGATCTACAAAACAGACTTGTGCAATAATTCAACAAAATTTGCAGACCCTTCCCCAAATATGATCCTCATCCTCCTGGTATGTTTATGGATGTGTTATGAAACTTCTGTATATACATTGTATGTATATATACTGTACATTGTATGTATTCTGTCATACTATATGATCAAAATGACCTTCAGCAGCATTGTGTCCAAAAGTTAGTTCAATGCCAAAGAAAGAATATGAAATGTTACGTGTTTTTTGGCTGTCAGAAAGCTTCATGCTTCAACATCCATCTCATCAATGTAATGTAAGTGCAGAATCAAAGCAAGGAAGTCACAATGGAATGAAGCACTCTCACTGGTGTGTGTGTGTCACTATTGTTATTGCTTATTATCTGAAAACCAAGGCAGCTGTGAAAGCAAATTCACTCTGGTCACCACAGGATTTTGCAGGATCAGGTTCACAGAGTCTGAATCCAGGCAAGCAATCGGGGCCTCGCTCTGTGAGTCAGTGACCGCAGTGTGTTATTAGTCCCTGTGACCGCAGTGTGAGCATGTCCCTGTGCTGAATGAAGATGAGTAGATACACAAAACCTAGCTTAAAGTTTATCCATGGGGTAATTACTAACAAAATATTTTAAAAAAATCTTAAGGCATTAATGGTCAGGATGATTTAGTGAAATACGAATCAAATCAATGCTTAATGTGGACCTTTGCTTTTAAAATTGCATTAATTCTATTAGGTATGTGGTAGAGCAGTTTTATCAAGAAATCAGCTGGATGCCTTTTCTAAGCATTTTGGAGAACTTGCCACAGATCTTCTGAAGATTTTGGCTCTCATTTGGTTCTGTCCCTGTAGATCTCAACTCGACAATGTTTAAATTTGAAATGTGGTCTAAATGTGGTTTAATCTGTTATTTCCTTTAAAGACATACAAAATGATTGACACCCTGAACTGTAAGGTTTGTAATTTTCTTTTCAATTGCTGTGTCATTATTTTGACTATTTAGACTTAGTATCTTGTTATTTGAACTTATTAACTCATTTTTTGACTTGCTAAGTCATTATTTTGACTTACTTACTAGTTAGTCTGACTTAACTTATTATTTTGACTTACTAACTCATTATTTCAAGATTTGTATCTTGTTGTTTTTGACTCAGTAATGACTTAATCAAAATAATGAGTTATTTAGTCAAAATAATGAGTTACTAAGTCAAAATAACAAGATAATATCTTGAAATTTTGTCTTTGAGACAAAATTATGACATAGTAGAAAAAATGTCCATACTTTGCAGCTCAGGCCTTCCATACAAACATGTTTGTTTGGCTATTTAAAACTTTTTGCATGGGTTGTTGACACACTAATTCAGAAGACATAAAATAAGCATCTAAGACAAAAATTTATAATAAACAAAAAATTAGGGTGCCTTAGACTTTTGCACTGTATAGAATGCCTATCTGGTAAGAAAAAAATACTACAATACTATAGTGTATTTATTAATTGATGGTTGGTGTGGCATAACATATTTATACAGTAAACTGTTTTTTCAAACTAATTTGAAAGATCCTTTAGAAAAACTGTAATTAGCAATATTACCATCTCACCAGTTTCTTCATTTTTGGCTTCTGATTACATACAGAACTGTACCATGGCTGCCACTTGAGTGTGGTCTTTTACCTTCAACTGCTCTTTGGAATTGTAAAATGGCTGAAACTTGCATTCTGACCCCACCTTCTTTTCAAGTTGGGATAAAATAAATAAGAAAAATGTAAATATCTTTTCAGGTATCGATCTGTGGAAACCATGTGGATGCCAAGCAGGTAGTAGTAGACATATCCCACAGTTTGGGTCTTACAGCTGTGGACCGTGGCTCCCTAAGAGTGGCGTCTGAACTGGAGGATCTCCCACTTCAACTCTTCCCTCTTTGGAGGCTTCCTTTACGTATCAGTGCTGGACTCCTTGGTGCCTTCTTTCTCTACGTTCTCATTCGGGATGTTGTCTATGCACGGGTTGTTGACAAGAAAGACAATTCCTTTCGCATCCTGATCTCGCTGGCTAATAAGGTGTTTCCTATGGTCTCACTGGTGATGCTGGCATTGTGCTATCTACCTGGAATCTTCGCTGCTTTCCTCCAGCTCTACAATGGCACTAAATATCGCCGTTTTCCTGACTGGCTGGATCGTTGGATGTTGTGCAGGAAGCAGCTGGGATTGTTGGCACTGGCTTTCGCTGTTCTGCACGTGCTGTACACACTGGTGATCCCTATCAGATACTTCGTTTTCTATAAAAGAGCCAACATTTACATTTCACTGGTAAGAATGCATGAGCATGACTTAAATATATATATATATATATATATATATATATATATATATATATATATATATATATATATATATATACAGTTTATATGATTTTTGCTAATTTCTGTTTACTAAAAGTCTGTCTTTCTGTTTACTAAAAGTTTTCTCAAAGATCAGAAGTTTAGCAAACAGGTTAAAAGTACATGACTGCATATAAGTGATTCCACAGTCAGGGTGCCATTTGTCTCTCACTGATATTACATTTACAACTATGCATTTAAAGTAAAGCATTTAGAAAACAGCATTTTGCCTCTTCCAGCCCACTATAACTACGCTTTACCTTGAAATATTGTCATCAAAATATTTCAAAAAGTCTATTATTTTTGCTTTAATGTGTCAATCTGTATCTCATGCATAAAACATGAATGAAAAATGTACATTTTAGTTCACATTCTTTCAACCCTTTTACCTGAACACATTCACCCCTGTGAAATATTTGGAATGTTCAACAGGAAGTTGTATCATACGAATTTCCTGAAGATCCTAGGAAGAAGAAAATTAAATTCTTTCTCATTTTTTTTCTTTATTTACAGTTATTGTAATACTGACTGTTGGTCACTACCCTTTAACCCAAATTATAGAGTGAACTTTAAATATTAATTAAAACAAAAATGTAAGTAAATCATTAGAATTTCCTCAATGTCCTGGATGGGTGCTACTTGTGTAAAAAAACACACAATCCTGTTAGTTATTGCCTGAGATGGGATGTTTTAAATGTTTAAATGAATGGTTTTCATACATTCAGTGTTGAAAAAATGTAAAAAAAATTTTGAGTTACAAGGCATAAATAGCATCCTGATCATGGAATCACCCATATGCATGTAATTCAGCCCAAAAAAATGTAAATTAAAATGTAAATTTTAAGCATAGTAAATGCTACATCTGCTTCCTGCTACTAACTGAAGGATTTGATTGAATTCCAAACATGCCACACACTATTGGGTTCATTTGGTTCTCCATGCCACAGCCTGCTGATGGAGAACCAAATGAATCCAATAATATGATCCTTTATACATATTTCTTACAAAACACATGTGCATAAACTGTCTCTAAGATGCTACAGTTCACAAAGAGTAACTTGCTGAATTACTGTGTTCTAGATTAAAGAGAATAAAACATACGAATTCAACGAAATGTGGGCCTGGCGCTCCGATGCCTACTTGTCCATGGGAATACTGGGATTTGCGCTGTTCATTTTACTAGGAATCACATCTCTCCCATCTGTCAGTAACGCTCTCAACTGGAGAGAGTTCAGCTTTATACAGGTACAGAACTTTGTAGAATTTTTGTGTTAAGAATTCTATGTATGTTATATATACAAGAAATGATAGGACATTTCATAAAGCGAAAGCCTTTCATTAGTTGTATAATTAGCCGATCCTAGCTTATGCTACATTTCTGATGCCTTGTAAGTGGTAATTTGCTAGTTGTGTAATGATGTCATTTGACATGCAAAGTGGAAAAAAACAAAAAAAAACATGGACACCTCCATGAAAGTCTTTTGTTTGCTCTGTCAGAGCACGTAAAACTCATAAAAAGCTCGTTTAACTGCACTTTTACAGTTACAGGCCTGAGTGGCTATTGAATATTTATGCAACATTTTGGACTGAAAGTGCAGAACAGCAAGAACAGCAAATGATACTGAATAGCCAGCTATCATTAGTTATATGATGGTATAGTATGATAATACATAGAATATATGATGGTAACCAAGTACTGTGTCTGTATATTAATTGATCTAAAGCCAATAATGCCATAAAGTAATTTAAAATTAGAGAAGGGACACGTTACACTGTTCATAGTGTGAGCGGCCATGTTGATTTGATGTCACTCTGTAAATGGAGAAGGATCTGGTACTTGACAAAACTACCCTAAGTTAACGAGTTGAAATTTTAAGGTGAGGGGCATTTTCTGTGGTTTTTACTGGTTGGAGGCATGCAATTACAAGCAGCCATGCCTCAAACGCAGCATTACTGCGTGTTACATTGAGCTAAGGATTGAAATCACAGATCTAACATCTCTAATGACATGTAGGTGATTGTATATCTGTCTGTAAATGTTAACATTTAGGACATTGCCAACCACACATTGTTTCATGAATGAATAATGAATGACATTTTATAAAATTATTAAAAAAAAATATTAGTAGCCTCACTAAATTAATGTAGCTGTCAGTGGTAAGGAACCAATTCCAGGTTACTGACATTCACTGATTATTAATCATAATAACATATCTTCAACATCCTGTATCTTCAAACAGATATGTAGTCCTGGACTTCTACATAGCTCAGCAATGTTTGAAAATCTCAGTCCACTACCAAGAACTATTATAGTGTATATTATATATTATAATTTAATACAGTTATGAGACATAGAATAATTTTGTCAAGGTATATTTATTTATTACAGATGTCCTTCAAAATTCTAAAAAAAAAAAAAACCATGTCTGAATAATTGAATTCTTGAATAATAAGTATCAATTAAACACTATTTTACTCATTTCTGATGAATGCATTTTTTTAATTCTTAGCAGTGGACATCTGAATCCTAGTAACAAGGCTTATGTTTCCTAAAACATCTTTGTTAAATGAACAAACATCACGATTAACAATCTTTCTACTGGGTAATATGATCTAAATTTTACTGTGTGTTTTGGAAGATTCTATGCCAAAGTGAATCATACCAGTAAAAAAAAAAATAAAATAAAGTACAATACATGCATGGTATTGCTTTTCATTAGTCACATGCAAAAAAATAAAAATAAAAATAAAAAAAAAACACTGGAAAGTAAAACTTTCATTGCAACTCTTTAATGCAAAATCAATCAATACAGGATTGCTTTCTAAGAAATAAATCTGATTGTATTTTGCTCTGGCACAGACTCTTCTCCATACAAATACCAAACAAAATAACAGACAAACATAATAACAGACAAACATAATAACACAGCTGTTAATAAGTGTACACTTGCTGACATTTGCTTTTGCACTCTCTTACCTTTTCAGTCTAAACTAGGCTATTTGGCGTTGCTGCTGTGTACTGCTCATGCCTTCCTGTATGGATGGGACAAGTTCCTGCATGCGTCAGCCTACAAATGGTGGATGCCATCAAGCTATATGCTGTCACTAGTGGTTCCTTGCATTGTTTTGGTTTTAAAAACAGTCTTAATTATGCCGTGCGTGGACCGTACTATCATTCGCATACGCCAGGGATGGGAGAGACCAGGCAAAGCTGGGATAAACAAAAATGCAAAGAGCAACCAGCCACTCATTCTATAAACAATGATTAATATGGCATTAATTAATTCATGGCATGAGTTGCCCAGATGCCCAAGTTTGGCATGGCATCAGTATTCCTGTTGATGGGCCTCTGCCAGCTTTGACAAACTCCACACTTTAAAAATACTGATAAAATAGAAGGTTTAGTATGTTCTTATGTATCCATAAATAATGCTAAAGTAGAAATGCGCAATTTATTCATCTATATAATTAAGCAAAAATATTAAAAGCTGAAGCACACAGCACACTTTTTTCCAGATTGTTGGTTTGCTTGCACAAGTTATAACTGCAGTCTAGGTTTGAAGTAGAGTATCTAAGTAACAATATATTAAGAATAAAACATGACAGGGTGTGCTGTTATAGGAAAATAATTAACGACAGGGTGGTGAAATTTAGTCTGATGCCGAGTGGAGTTAAAAGGAAGTTGATTATTTTCTTTATAGCTTGATAACTTTGTACTTGATAACATGTTCTTGTTTTATTCTTCTTATACCACAGCAATTAAAGAATGATATTGTACTTTTTTCCATTTATAGTTATGTTTACTGTCATGGAACAGCTGCAAAACAAGTTAGCTCCTGCTATCATTTACATTATAATTTCACGCTTACTAGCCGTTCTTTTTTTAATTTCTCTTGAAGTTAATGAAAAAAAAAATACACATTACTGAGAAACTGGAAATCCCCACCCTGAAGATTTTCCCATGGTGGAAAGCCAAAGTTAGAGCTTTATCTCTGTCTGTTACAAAGCACTGACACTGGAGACTCCTTCCAAAAATGCAGGTGTATTAATATACATCTTGCAGCTGTAAATACTTCTGACCAATCAGAACTGAGCATTCCAGAGTGCTGTGGTATAAAGTGTTTTATTTAATCATGCATAAAACATCAGTAATCTGAATTTGGTAGCGCTTCAAATGCAAGCTCTATTCAGCTGTTTGTTGTGCAGTAAACATTTGTTCTCTGTAGTGTTCTGTAGTGTACTTTTTTCTCAATTCCCAATGTTCCTGAGCTATTTTTCCCCAAACTTCTCCCAGCAGCTCCTCCTCTTAAGGTATTATTGATCCAGATGTGGACAGCCACTTCCTGTTTTGTGTGTCTTGAAGTTTGCTCCCTGTCTTCAGAGAGACTTTCTTCTTTCATGCTCCTGCCAATAGATCTGTCCACATTATACACATAGCTAAATCCAGGCCAGTCTATCTAAATCAAAAAAAAAAAAAAAAAAACATTGTATTAAGATCTCTTATTATTAAAGTGTCATCATTGAGTACTTAGTAACTTATTCAGCTTAACTATTCAATTCAGTACAACTATCTAGCTTTTAGAGCTGCAGAAGTCACTTGACATTGCCTGGAAGCTACATTCTTAGAAAAAGGATTCTTCAAAAAGGTTCTTTGTATAGTTAAGAGTTCCTAATAACGTTCTAGATTGGAAACCCTTTGTGATTGTACTGTTGTAGGATTTTACATTGAATCTTTTACTGTTTCATACAGCAGTTATTTAAAACATATCAAGATTCTTTATGTTTTCTATTAAATTTTATTAAATTTTATTACTTTTTTTAAAAAAAGTGATTTTGAAGTGATCTTATATTTTCCTAAAAAGAGCATTAAATTGGCTGTGCATATATATGGATGCTATGTATAAAAGGGTTCCCCCCGAGGAACAAGCTGAAGAACTCTTAAGAGTTGTACATTTTACCTTTTTTTTAACATGATGCAGATTATTCATTCTTGTTCTCAACAAATTTTTATTGCACATTACTACAGTTAATAATGCATTCATCTTTTATTTTCACATAACAGATATCCAATACAGGTCTTCAATATTCCCATTTAACCATATACAGTATATCTGTAGGGTTTTTTTTCAGTTCTCTACACATACACTAACTCAGTTCACAGTGCTGTCTAGAAGTGAATGCTATGCTTGAAACTACAGATATTTTCTATTTGTTTTTCATTAAACTCCAGTAAGCTATGTCAGTCTGTAGAGTGTCATGTGTCTTATGTATATTATGGAAACAGATCAAGATTGTTCATGGTATATTAAAAACCGCAATGCTAAATTTACTGTGTCCTGTGTGTGATCAAATCAGATTTGTACAAAATTGCAATTTACATGCCAACATAAAGTTTGTGTTGTTGTGACTGAAGTTTTAAGCAAGGTTGTGGTGTTTGGGAATACTTTTACCTGGGCTACATGCCATTTCTAAGTAGAATGAGCGATTTATCAAACTCTCTGAACCCTATTTGATATTGTATTTGGGAAAATGCCACAACATTAAGAAAAATCACAAAAGTCACCACACACACACACACACACACACACACACACACTCCTTTGCTCCAGAGTTGGGAAATAACTTTTAAAATAACTTTTTTTTTTTCCAATTTAAATGCACCAAACACAACTTCCATGTCCACATTTTTTTAACTACTTACAGTACTTAAATTAGGTCACCTCTTTGCTGAGCTTGAAGTTTAACTGAAGGAAATAATTGATGCACTGCAGAAAGATTTATGAATAAGTTACATTTAGAGTCCAGTTTTTCTTCCTCTCATTGGCTGTATACTGAAGCAGAATGCTAATGCAAAAAAAGGGCCTAAATGTGAGTGGCCTGTTCTGTCCCTAATGTTACAATTCATGAATATCAGCCATTTTAATTTTAACATCCTAAATGCTGCACTACGGAATAGCGATTTTGGATGCAAAACATCATGCATCATCATGCTACAACTTAAAAAAAAAAAAAAAAGTGAGCCAGTTGAAGTTACCTACCTGGCTAATGTTAGTTATACTGATGAGATTTTTTTAAAATACACACACCGAAAGTGACCAGACATGAGAATTTCGTTCTTCATGCTGTTTTTGCTGCTGAAAAATCAAGCTACCAGATGCCAAACCACAGGCTAAGCTGGTCAAGCTGGTAGATGATCTTTGCCAGCTGATAGAGAGGAAACACAGACCTGCCAACCTTTATGGATTTTTCGTGGAAACTCCACATTTTACATGAGTTATCAACCAAAAATATGCCAAAATCACAGTCTTGCTTTTGTCACTAATAAAAATGGCAGATGAACAAATCAAGATATGAATCTGGAATGAGTGACAGGTGTTTTGAACTCTCTGATATTAAATTGACATCCTGGAAGCCCCGCCCTCTTTCCCTTATCTAACACTAGTAATCTTTTGGACGGTGCTCTTGTTTCAATTTGATTTTTCTGTTTGAAACGTGTGTTCTCACTTTCTGTCAAGATAAATCGAAAATGTTTTGAGATTATTAATGTGAAATGTGTATGTTAACTAACACTACACAAGTACACAGTTAACATCAATTAACTATATTTATTAGGAATGCCACTGAAATTTTTCACCCAAAAATGGTCAAAATGGCACTTTTGGGTTTATGAGCTCAAAGATTTGGCTTAAAAAAGGGTTAAATCGCCCTTCAAAGTGTCAAAACTAACATCTTACTAATAGTTTTAATGCTGTTGATAATTAGAAAGTGATTAAAATGCTGTTTGTTACCTTTACTCTCCTGTGTCAGTCAGAGCAAACAAGTTTGAGAAGCTCCAGATTAACAGTGGAAACGTCAGCCGTTTGGAAACAAGAAACATTAGACAAGTGACTTTTTAAGGACTATGGTACTGTATAGTGAAAATGCACCATGTTATTTTTTTTTTTGGATCTGCGTATACCGAGATCTGTGAGATTCCTCTGAGTCATGACTCCACGCTTGTGTTTTTCTAGCTAGCTACAATTAGCTGAATTTGTAGTCTTACAGGGTCTAATGATAAAGTTATAAGCTAAAGTTCATATTTCCCATTCATATTATTCATATTGTCTATGTTCAAGTTCAAATTTAGCATTATTTAAGAGTCGCATATACTTTGTATCTCAGATTCTCACAATACAAATGTGTCATTATTTGTCATAAGGCATGGTTAATCTTAAAACGATATCTTTTATCTGGTCAACATAGAAAATACACTAGCCAAGTGTTAGAAAGCTTTTCTAACAAAAAGACAGAGGCTAATCTAGCTTCTTACTTCTTCTTAAACAGTCAAGGCCAGTCAAATCAAGGTCTAAATAGAAAGGAAATGTCTTTTGCAAGAATTCTCTTTTAATTGCATTTTATAGTCATTCATTTACAGACAATAAACACTGAGATAGAGAGTGAATGCTTTTTTTTAATAGAGCTCTGTCATGCGGAGTCCCGTGGGATTCCAATCAATGATCCAGCATGCGCTCACACACACACACACACACACACACAAACACACACACACAGAGAGAGAGAGAGAGAGAAAGAAAGAGAGAGACAGAGATGCACACAGCTCTTATGGTACAATACAACACCAATACAAATGTCTCTCAGGTGATAGAAGACATTACTGTGGTATGATGATAGGTTGTTTGCCGTCACTCTCTCAGGGAGATCTGGGACTGAGATTTAGCCTGCGTCTAGCAGGAGCACACAGAGTGCAAGATGGACTATACATGGAACTTTAAACAAAAGAAGAAAAAAAATCTATTTTTCTTGAACAAAAGGATGCTGGCCTCATTTCAGAAAGATGAAAATAAACTCACATTGCCTGCACGTGCGTCTCTTCCAAGTCTCACACATGCACACTCGATGAACCCCAAAATGTTATCTATGTTTTGTATTCATATATAGTATATATAGTATTTATATTAAAGCAGATATGATATTATGTTTCAGTGATCCATTTCTTAACAATTACAAGCCTTAAAAATCAAGTCATATCATCTCTTTAATTTAGCATGTAATCATTTTATTATTTTTATTACATTATTTACTATTTAGTAAGTGAAGAATAGAGCATAACCCACAATGGGGTAGTGTGTGTCATGTCAATACCTCTTATACCACAGTCATTTCCCAGAGATTATAATATTTAATTGATTAATGAAGAACAAATCGTGCTTCTTGATCGTTCATAATTATATTTAATGCTGTGCAGACAAGTTACTTCCTGTTATCTATTACATTCTAGCAGCTGTAAGGTTATTCCCTCTCCAGTGTCTCTTTTTTTTCCTATCTCTTGAAGTTAATAAGCTTTTTACTGAGAAACCAGGAGTTCTCTCTCATGAAGACTCTCCTGTGGGGGAAAAAACTGACTATGAAAAATCATGGGCACTGGAGCCTCCTTCCATAAATTTTAGATTATTTTACAGAAAGCTTAATCCTTAGATTATGTAGATCATCCACCATATAAGTCCCTGTGGATGGATTGTTACCATAGAAACACCTTCTGACTGATCAGTATTGACCATTCTGCTACACTATGTTATAATTATTTCTAGTAATTCTATTTTTCTTTTACTTTTTTAGTTTATATTAAATGCCTTATTCATTTAATGTCTGCATTTATTCTTTTTTTAATTTCTTTTTGTCATTGTATAATTAGTCCGTTATGATTTGTTATGATAATCACAAATAACGCAAAGCATGTTCATCTGTATTTTAGAGCCTAATCTGTTTGTACTAGTATGAGGATATGTTTTATATGGAGGCTACAAACAGTTCTTTATGTCATTCTGGATAAGGGTATCTTCTAAATACTGTAAATATAAATGTTTTACGTCTTTGAAATATGCTATACAAATACAAATAATAATAATAAAAAATAATAAGCAGGAGATATTATTATTATTATAAATGAAAGATTCAAAGGGAAATATCCTGCACTGTTCTCATATAAGCATGGCCTTTTGGGGCATTGAGTCCTGACAGTGAAAAGTGGCAGGAAATGAGTTTTTAAAAACAGCAAATTCAACAGTGTCATTCTTTTCTTTTCATACTGTCACATCAGTAAACTTGTAATGTGTAAGACAGTGGTTCTCAAACCTTTTGGAGCCAGAGACTACAAAATATTTCTGCAGAAATTCTGCAGACCCCCAGTACAGATTTATTTATGAACATGTCAAGTGACATTATTTATCGGCTGGGTTATTGTTTTGTTTTGTTTTGTTTTGTTTTGTTTTTGAGTTATTGAGGTTTGGATTAAACCCATTCAACTGAAGTGACCAATCAAATTCTAAATGCTCAAGAATAAATGCGATAGCTTTGATAATTGTGGATAAAATATCCACCACTGTAACAAAATGAATAAAACTTTGACAGTCACTGCTATAAAGTTTGTATATGGTTTCTCAACAAAACACAGAGCTCTACTGTGTTTGTAGTTCTCTACCAAACCTATTTCAGTTCATTAAGGGATTCACAATTAGCCACTAAGTTGTTTTCGAGCAGCCAGTCTTTAAATGGAGGGCCTTGTCCCTTCATGCCTACACTTACTGGGATTTTAAACAGTGCTTTTTTCCAGACATGATTTTTCTAATGGGGTTTAAATTAACCCAATATAATGGTAATAGCCAGAGTTCCCGTAAGAGTGATGAGTAATATGTACTTTGTAAAAGGAATGTTCTTGTGCCATCTGGTACAAAGTGCATGCTGGGTTTGATTTTTATATATTGAAATGGTTTCTCTACTGACACTGGTCATTCTGCCTGCAAAGATGAAAAGATGTTTTTCCTCCTGTCTGTATGATTATCACTGTACAAACATGACCGTTTGGCCAAGCTGTAATATATAACAAAGCAACTGCTCAGTGAACCTACCTGAAGAAATTGTCCAAAATGTCTAGTGATAGATAGATAGATAGATAGATAGATAGATAGATAGAAAATATCCGCTCAGACAATAGTGCTTGGACTGATGTTTAGTGTTTGACTAGTATGAATGAGAGTGAGCACCTAAACCTAAGGTTATAGAATAATATTTCTTTTCACTCTTTTTTTTTTTAGATTTAAACATGCAATACATCAAAATAAATAAAATGGTTGCAGTGCAGTGCTGCTTGTGAATGGGGCCAAACCGCAACCTAAAGTTCCACTAAGTTCAACACTGTGAAATATATTACTACCAGGTACAAAGTCTAGTAAGTTAATATTAGTTTATGTGAATATTGGTTCATGGCCAAAATGTTTTTATTGGTCAGGGTGCTGATGAAATGACTTACTGTTTATTTATTGTTGTTCTACATCAAGTAGTCAACCTTATTTATTATGCATTATCTATTATAATGTATATTCAAAGGGAAATATCATTATTTTCATTAATAATATATTAATGACACTTTTTGGCCTGTCATTAGTATTAGTTATAATTATATGTACTATAATTATATTTGATTCAGGAATATGGGTGCTATATATATTTTAGCGTTTTTCCTGTTCTAATATCAGGAAAAAAATTTAATGTTGCAGTACTCCATGACCAGGGTATGTATGTACATATGTATTGTCTAGCTTAGTACAGTTTTATTAGTTTGAAGGCACACAGGATTTTACATCTGTAATTACTAGTGAGAAACTTATATAGTTTGGACTTAATTTAGTCCTTTTTAGACCTTTGGAGAAATATGAGACTTCTATAGAAGATATCTAATGTGCTCTAGTTATTAGCTATTCATATTACTGTATGTCAGCAGCAAATATATTTTAAGACCATTTGTGTTACATTGTATTGGAAATAAACATGGCTCATCTCTGTGTCGTTCACATTTTTGGGATATTAAAAACTGAACTACATTGCTCCACCATTGTGTTATACTTTTACAGATTGACAAAGACCACTTTTTGGCCATCTCTGAAAAGAATTCTTACTCTTTTAAAAACCTTTGTATAGTGGTAGTGAAGCATAGCTGTGATTGTGGCTTTGTCCTTCTCCCTGCAAACACTACACTCTGAGACAGTGAGAAATTTGTAGTCATTAGAGGAAACAGACATTTGGAATGTACCTTAACATCATTTTTCAAACCTAAACCCAGTGTTCCAATGTCGCACAACCATTGACATTGACAATAATATATTATTATTAATATCTTATACAGATATATAAATTAATATTAACAAATAACTGTGAAATTAATCATAAACAGATTAAACTCTTACCAAATAATTTGTATCCAACCAACCATTAGCTAGCTGTTGTTAGCTAAATGGCTAAATGGTGGGCAATATATACCTGTTTTTGCTCAACCTTGTTTTGACCCTTATGACTTGCTGGACTTTGTACACTCGTCTGTGTCCCCTTTGGTTTTCCACTTTCCTTATTTGGTTCTTTCATCCTTTCATGCTTTTTGGTGACTAATGCCACCTGTTTCCAAATTTCTTCCACTTTTTTTAAGCTGTTCTTCTTTCTCCTAAG
This sequence comes from Pangasianodon hypophthalmus, assembly GCF_027358585.1. Classification (NCBI taxonomy): domain Eukaryota; kingdom Metazoa; phylum Chordata; class Actinopteri; order Siluriformes; family Pangasiidae; genus Pangasianodon; species Pangasianodon hypophthalmus. The sequence continues at coordinate 6,812,668 of NC_069731.1, read as the reverse complement.
TATTTGCAAAGTTTTGCCTGTTCTTGTGCTGTTTTAATCTAGTTATTTGCTAGTATCTTACGATTTTTGGTTTGTGATTACAGATCTGTTTCCTGCACACTAAGCTAAGGGGCTTGATGACAATTATAGTAATAAAGCAAATTAAACTCTGTATTTGTAGCCACACTTTTCTAACGCTTCATTTCAGAAATCAACCTGCAAAACGATGGGTTTAGTAGAGTTTGGGTGGAACAAGAATGACTTTTTTCTCGTTCTGTAGTGAGAATAAGCAGCCTCAGCTGCTGAAGAATTAACTTTTTAGTAGTCAATAGATACAAAATGGCCTGTAAAAAAAGACTCCTGTCAGAGACGACCAAGATTGTTTTGTGCTCATGGCTACCCTGGGAGACCTTGCGAATGTACAATGAAAGTCAATGTGGAATAGAACACTGAAATATGACGGTAATGGGATTCTGTATTGAGAAAACAAATCAACAAGAAGAGTTAAGTCAAGGAATGGTCTCTACTGAGCATACATGCCTTGGCATATGGCCCAAGCCTTTGCTTGTTAGTTCAGTTACTGCCTCTGCTTCTGTTACTAGTTCTGAGAGTGTCTTAGCTTAAGGCCCTGGCTCTGGCAATGCTTTAGCTGTTATTGCTAGGTCCATTAATACCCTTGTCTTTGCTTCAAGATGTAGAGGTAGTGTTACTTTGACTAGCTCTATTGGTATCCCTGTCCCAAATTCTGCTGGTGTTTCTAGCAGTTTTATTTCTGCTTCTGTGTCTTGCAAGAGCAGAGAGGTTGAAGCGTATTAATATACATCAGTGTCTTTGGCAGTAATTCTGGGTTCAGCCACAGCATGAATTCGAGTCCCCGGTGCAGACACTGTGTGCTGTCTGCCAACCTGCCTGGCCAGCAAAAAAAAGTTGTTTTAAATGAAAGTGCTTTTTGCTCAGTCCTACTGTGGGTCCATTGCTTTGTGTGGGGGACACCTTTAAGAACTGTCCTTACTAGATTATGTGCTCCTAGCAACAAACTGTCAGTCAGATACTGCTGCTACATACACCTTTAGAGTAGATCCAGGCAGATGTTTCTAGTTTGGCAGTGGTTTACAGTGAAACTATAGACATTTCCTATGGACAGCATGCTTATTAGCAGACTTCAGATTTTAACCAAGAATAGGCAATTATTATTTTGAGTGCCTCCTGTACCTGTACACCAAAAATCTGCCTAGGCACTAATCGCAGGTGGTGCAATTTTTTTTTTATAGATTCTGGCATTGGCATTTGAGCCAGCCAGACCTAACATCTCACTTGTTTTAATAGATCACTAATTTTCCATTCCTCATTGCTATGGTTCCCAAAGCTTGGCGCACTTCCAGTAAGATCCCAGTGCCCATGGACTCTTCCCTCATGAGCCTTATTTCCTTGAGGGCAAAGACACATGTCATAATATTACCCTTACACTTGCAAGTGTTGCAGTGGGTGGTATGCAGCATGGATTTGCATCAAATTTATTTCAGCCCTATGCTGCCCACATCTGCTACTGCCCTGTTATGCACACTCTTATGCCAGGTCATAGATTCCTTGCACTTTCAAATGCATTCAAGAGCTCCTTCATGAAACTGCTACACTGTGGAAAAGCACAGCCACTTGCTTGGGCTGATACATCACAACATGGGTCAGGCATTCAATCGACTGCATTAGGCGAAGGATCAAGCTTTAATTTTGCAAGGCAGCCTTGACGCTGGCTTCCAGCTCATTAGCTGCTGCTGTGCCATGTTCTGGAGTTACACTGACCTTCAGAATGCGCCGTTGGCTATCTATTAGAACTCCCCTCCAAGGTGCATCTCAAGTTTAGACAATGAGACGCAGCCACTGAAAGTACATCAGGGGCTGTTTCTATAGAGGCAGCTGTACTAAGCTGTAACAAGCTCTGCACTGTTGCATTGACACTAACAGCTCTTGCATTTTGCAAAACTCATTGCCAGCTTCTCTAGTCTGCATTCCAAGACAGTAAGGACACTCATTATCTCCTCTCCACAGGGCTGAGTAGCCGGTCCTTCTGTCAGCTGCTGTTCTTCCGTTAATCTTGCCATAGAAGAGCTCACCTTCCTTTCCCAAGTAGGCCCTGCAGTCACATCAGTTGCCAGTTTCAATACCCACTGCAGCACTGGGTTCATTTCTTCCACATTACTATTTGCATTATTCTGCAGATGGAGAAAGGCTGCGTAAGTGCTTGCTAGTTCCAAGCAATTAGACCATTGGTCATTTTCATCAATTAACCCCATCAGGGCTTGGCAGGACAAACAACTCATCATTATGCCCTGAAACCAATTTCACAGTCCAGAACGAAAGGAAGAACAGCTTATTATTTTATCCGAGCTTGCAAGCTTTTTTTAAGCCATTGTCTATCTTTTATGTGTGATCAAATTCAGGAAAAACACAATACAGCCTAGATTTATCAAATGTGAACCCGATCACTGTGAAAAATAAAGGCAGCCAGAGATGAGTACACTAAAGCTTGAATAAAAGTTTAAAAAATGCTTTTGTTATCACTCCAGTAAAATTTGAGATGATAACAGTGAGTGTTCAGTAAAAAAAGTAGTTATTTTTTATTGTGACTAATGTTTGCAACCTCAGCTCAATTGTTTCCTTGAATTGTTCTTTCACAAAAATAGTAAATTGGTCTGTATTAACTGATTCTTTCATTCCTCTTTAGTAACCACCAGGATCATGGTGGATCTACATCCTATCCCAGTAAAACTGAGTGCAGGCAGGAATAACCATTGAATGGAACATCAGTACAATAGCAGACCATCATTCACACCTAGGGGCACATTGTGATTTTAACAGTTATTTATTGAGTAAAATTATCTTGCATTAAATATCTTTTTTCAGAAAAAGTATGTGAACCTCTAGGACTGTGAGTTCATTTAAGGGGATAATTGAAGTCAAGTTACGTTTAATTTATGTAAATTGTGTAATTTATGTAGTCCCCGTAGTTCTGTGTTGTTCTGTGTTGTCTTATGTGGCACCTTGGTCCTGGAGAAACGTTGTTTCGTTTCACTATGTACTTGTATATGGCTGAAATGACAATAAACTCCACTTGACTTGACTTGAAGAGTGTCAGTCAAGGGGATAGCAATCAGGCATGAGTTTAGCAGGGCTTCCCATGTTTCAAGAACGTAATCCTGGGTCTTAACTACCAAAGTCTGGTTTTTGGTTTATGGAAGTGTGATTCCTGAGGACCTGAAGAAGAATTATCGATGCTCACCAGGCTGTAAAATGTTACAAAACCAATTCTAAAGGATTTGGCCTCCACCAATCACTGTGAGGCAGATGTATACAAATGGAGGAAATTCAGCACCACTGTTACTCTTCCAAGCAGTTTCATCCAGCAAAGACAATGACCCTAATCACACAAGTAACCTACAAAGAAATGGTTAAAGCAAAAGAAATTTAATATTTTGGAATGGCCAAGTCCAGACAAACCAATAGAAATGTTGCAGTTCATGCAAGGAATCCCACCATCAACTCTGAGTTGAAGCAGTTTTGTAAGGACTAATGGGCCAAAATTCCTCCAACCCGTTGTGCAGGATTGATCACCAGTTCCCGGAAACATTTGGTTGAAGTTATTGCTGGTCAAGGGGGTCACACCAGTTACCGAAAGCAAAGGTTAACATTCTTTTCTCCAAAAAATATTTAATGTTAGATAATTTTGCTCAATAAATAAATGTAATAACTATAATATTTTCCCTCATTTGTTTAATTGGGTTCTCTTTATCTAGTTTTAGGACTTAGATGAAAATCTGATCACATTTCTGGTCAAATTTATGCAGAAATACAGAAAATTGTAAAGGGTTCACAAACTTTCTAGTGGCACTGTAGATGCAAGAAATCTATAAAATGAATGTAATCTTACAAAAAAAAAAAAAAAAAAAATCAACCCCTTCAGCAGTTCAAAAGAATCCCCATTCTCCAAAATCAGAAACTTGGCAACACTCCAGCCAGAACTAGACATATCTAGGGATTGTTACAGTCTATACAGCCAATAGTAGGTTTAAACCAAGTCCATAAATCAAGTCCAGTATTAAGTACATCTGTTACATTTGGCATATGTATCAATGGCTACCTGGCCAAAATAGTAACTGATCACACTACAGCAAAGGTGTTTGAAGGAAATGCAACAGACTATTCACTGGGGATGCTGCTGCATACCCCAGTATGTCTTGGCATATTGCACTTAGAAAATACATTCTAGGTCAATCTGTCAGTCTTCCTGTCTTCCTGAGCTGGTGTTTTTAATTAAATCTCTACTCAAGCCTGAGAAGAGCACTGTTTCCTACATACTGATCTGTCATCTGAAAGGGGAGCTGGGGTTAATAGAGCTCACCTCTGCCTTTTACATTCAGTCAACTGTGCATTAACACTGGTCAAGCATTTTGTTCGACAGAGAGACATGAAAGAGATATCATCCCTTTCAGAACCTGCCGTTCCCACAGCAACGCAACACCTAGCACTTATTACTACATCTCCATATTTAATAGTTCCTCTCTTTTTGGCAGATTTTCTCCCACTCTAAAACAAAACTCCTGATGCATTATTAACTGCTCATTCATAATAGATGTGAGAGGCAGCACTGCTTTATGACAGCTTTCTGGGTGAAAGCGGCATCTCTCTGATGTTGGCCAATGGTGATTACAGAATGATTACTGTCTGACGCTGCAGGCCAAGTCCACTCTTATTTATTGGAGCAACTCATTTTCAGCATGTAATTGGATGTGAAGTTTATTGCAATTGGTTGGTTAGACAATAGTGAGAGTGAAAAGGAACCAAACAAGCAACGAGACACCTTCAGTCTAAGAGCAAAAGAACAAATTGGGAAATTAATGTGCATCTGCAGTTATTGGACTGTATGTTCTGTTCACTATTTAGCAGTGAATATTCCAGGTCATTTCTGTGGCCTCTCCATTTCGTAGAGGTCTCTCGTTGGTTTTAGATTTTCTGTTTTTTCATTTTAGAGAAATCAAGAGTAGGATATTGATGCTGAAAATAATAATTTTCTTATTGTTGTACAGAGCTGGAACCAAGACAAATATAACAAAGTTAGAGTCACTTTGCAGCATATGTCTAGGCCAATAAACTGTTGCGTTATCATCTTTGGGATCTCCAGTTACAAGTTAAATAGGCTACATAACGAGCACACAATATCTTGCAATAAAAAAATTCTCCCTCAGTTAAATACATTGTGTTTTGTTGGTAAAATACACCAGGGGACATATATATATATAATTATGTAAAAATTATAGTACACTGCATACAATTTACATGAATATGGAGTACCTGGATATTGTAATTCCTTGGTACACTGGCTATTTAGCAAAATTTAAACTAAAGTTGTTACTGATGGTTCCACACACTCTGCAGCAAGTGCGCCACATTCCAGATTTCATTCTTCAGCAGGTTGAGAACCTTATCCAGGTATTACAGTGATAGTAATAGAAATTCCCACAACTTGCACTAAAAGGTTTGCAAAGTATGCCAGTTGACTGTTGCTGTGTTACAAATGGCACTATTATACTGTATACTGCACCAGTATATACTGTACACACTACATACTGTTCTGCAGTACATTATGCAATATGTGAGAATTAACATTTAGCCATGTGCAATTTTTGTAGCAGTCAAAAACCATTTTACTGAGGATGGTCTCTACTGAGGATGGGGTGAAATTAGACAACATTCAGAAAAAAGATAGACAGACAATGCCATGTCGCCACTTCTTAAATGTCCAAAAGTAAGATAGGAATATAGGAATAGGAATGCAAGCATAGGAAGGAAGGAATAAGGAGCTTCTGCATTTGAGTGTGCATGTGTAATTTCTTCCCTTACTCAATGGACTATCCTGTTTAGACAGTGGAATCCATTTATGGTACTTTCAAAAGCACACTTATAGCTTGTCACTTGCACATAGTGCCACTTTATATCTATATTTTCCATTGGTTCAAGTTGCACAAACTGCATGTACCACATACTATCGTGACCCTTTGTATCTGGCACAGCAGGTCTGTTTTGAGAGTATCAATATCAACAATACTGGTTGTATAGACTGCTGGATGCTCTGCAGTTTCCATAGCAATAGCATCAGTGGAAAAGCATAAAGCTGTAGGTTTGGCCAATTGTACCTCCAAGCATCTTGGCCCAAAGTGTCTGCCTTGTCTGTACACTACACTTGACAGTCAGGTGTCTGTCTCTTAACTTCCATTCTATCAAAGGTGAACTACCATCTTGTGAATTTTCCAATCCCTGGGCACAGGACTGCTGCAAGACAGCATGCTCGCTATTTGATTGCACTTGCCTGGTAGGTAGGCAGCTTGTAGAGACTGACGGTGTTTGTCTGCCCACTTCCAAAGCTTGTTTGCCCACTATATTATCAGATTTGTGCCTGACATAGTGGTTAATAATGTTGTTGGACTGTACTAGTTTGTGTGACCCACTCCTTAGTGCTTTCTGAAAATGTTGTAGCACTAGCCACACAGCCCTCGTTTTTCAACCTTCTTTATACTCTCAGGTTTTTTTCACCTGACTTGTCAGAACTCTCCGCAAAGGTGGGCTCATAACTCAAGTTCAGACGCTCAGAAGCAGCCCCTGAGAATATATCAGGTTTGTCACTATATGGGAGGCTGTAGTACTAAGCTAGTTCTGTGCTCTGCTTTTTATTGTGGCTAACAGCTCTTGAATTTGGCATCAGCATTAGAAGAAGGCTGATGAATAATCAGGAGTATTTCCATAGCCTGTGGTGTACATTTCACATGTAGTTATTGACATTGTGCTGTAGTTAGGATAAGGCTCTGTAAGTGTCTGTCAAACATGCTTAAGTACCAAACAATTTGGACATGGATGTCCATCATCCAACTCCATTGGGGCCTGGCAGAACAACCAGCTCACCATCCTGCCCTGAATACAACAATTCATGAGTTATGTAATTATGAAATTAGTTACAGTCTGTGTCCACAGCTCCAAGGCTGAAACATGCAGACACAAACAATAGGCACCATGTCTTTTCAAATCACAGTCAAATGGGGCAAGAATAATAATAAGTCAAACAGTAGAACTGCTGCCACCTATTTAATGCCTATATTGATGGCAAAATGACACCCATTTGATGATCCAGGTTTAACAATATTAAAATTAGGTTTTATTGTCACACCAACCAATTTTTTCAAAAATATTTCTCATGGTTAGTCTCAACGTTCATGATTAGCCTGTGTGTGAATATATATATATATTTTCCTGGTTGGTTAATGTCCTTTTTTCTTCATCTCTAGTTTCCCATTTCCAGTCCTTGTCTTTTCTGGCTTATCAACTGACTTAAATTTTCAGTAACAGATTTATCCTGGTCAGAGTTGTGGTGGAAAGGGGTTGTAAAGGCTGTAATACAACCTGGATGGGAAGCCAGTCCATCGCAGAACACCAAGCACACTCACATTTACACATTCATTCATTCCTAGGGGCAATTTAGAGTTGTCAGTCCACCTGCGGCCGTGTTGTTGAGACGTGCAAGGAAACAGAACCTGGAGGAAACCTATACTGACATGGGGAGAACGTAGAACTCAGCACAGACAGTAACCCAAGCTCAGGATCAAAACGGAGACCCTGAAGCTGTGAGGGTCCTACCCAATATGGCACCATGGTGTTTTTTTGGTGATGTGCATTTTAATTTGCACCAAACATACCTTTTGGAATTATGGAATTATTATACTTTTTGGAATTGGGCTCATCAGAACATAACACATTTTGCCACATGGTTTGGGGTGATTTAGTTGGATGTTTTTGTGAGAAAGGGCTTCCATCTAGCCACCCTACTCCATAGCCCAGACATGTGAAGAATACGAGAGATTGTTGTCACATGCACAGAGTAATCAGTACTTGTCAGATGTGCATGCAGTGACTTTAATATTGTTGTTGGTCTCTTGGCAGCCTCCCTGGTAAGTTTTTGTCTTGCCTTTTTGTAAATTTTGGAGGGACATCCTGTTCTTGGTGATGTCACTGTGGTGCCACATTTTTTTCACTTGTTGATGATGGCCTTCATGGTGTTCCATGGTGCATCTAATGTTTTGAAAATTCTTTTCTACACTTTCCCTGATTGAGATCTTCCGACAAGTGAGATACTATACATGCTTTGTATAGTATCTCACTTGTCGGAAGATATCAATCAGGGAAGTGAGATACTATACATGCTTTGTAAGATCTTTGTGGACCATGGCTTCAGCTGTCAGATGTCAAGAAAATTCTACGGAAACAGCTGATCTTTATTTGAATAATTTCACTGATGACAGCTGTATGATAATTACTTTTGAACATGCGATAGAATGTGATTGGTTCATTCTGAACACAGCCACATCCCCAACTGTAAAAGGGTGTACACACTTATGCAACCGGGTTATTGTAAAACTTTTCACATTGAGGGTGGAAAAAGTTCTGACATCATTTATCTTAGTTTCATTTCATACTTTACAAAAACCTGCCATTTTAACAGGGGTGTGTAGACTTTTTTATATCCATTGTACATGTAATTCAGCCTTCCCACTGAATATGTGGGACCTCTGTGGCTACTTGCACAGTTAGCAGTCAAATAAAATCAAAACAGCAGTACTCTTCTGTACTCAAATTTAATGGCCAATCTAGGAGTCATTACAATAGAATGCAAAACTCAGCTTCCTCTCCCTACATGAAAGCAAGCTTCAAATGATCACACACATGGGTTCCTTTTTTAACCAGACAATATTCTGTAATGCAGACAAATTGCTTTTGTATGTATCAGAGCTTCAAACACACATGCTGTGTTTGGAGTGAACCTACGTATAAACACACTGGCGCTCACACACACACACACACACACACACACACACACACACACAGTGCAAATGACAGCGCAAATCAAAGCCACTGTCTGCTATGATGTGGCCGCATAAGCAACCCGGCTTCATGCAAATGAGAGGAAATTCATCTTTTATTCCTTCTGTCTGCACTCTGCACTTCATTCAGGTTTATTTTGCTTGAATATCCTTCTCTGTGATCTTGTCTTGCCCTCTTTCTGTAACAGACACACACATGCATAAAGGTCAGCTGAAGAATGTCACTCGATGCTGGTTTGCTGAAGCTATACCTATGAAGATAGCACAGTGTGTGTGCAAAAAAAGGGAGAGAGAGAAAGAGAGAGAGAGAGAGTATGTTCACTTTAATAAGATGACAGAGGTTTGCACCTGGTGACAAGCACTTGATAGATCTAATCACTGAAAAGATGAAGAAAGAAAGAGCAAAGGCAAAACATGAAACTTTAAACTTACACACTCGCTCATGCAAGAAGTGATGGAACGTGAAGCACACAGCAGTGTCTCTCTAGGTGAAAAGCACTATTAACGACTGTCTCACGCAGACATTTAAGTCTGACATATTGAGATGATTCGTGTATAAACAATCAGGAGAGGTTTACCACCCATGGTAAAATTTGTTCAACTTCTGAATACGGTGCCTGGTGAGGTATGTCACAGTATTTACAATAAATCTCATGGTCATACCTTCTTTTCATAAACAATTTTATCGCAAAAATAATGTGATATTATATGAAGGCCACACCATCCAGCCATTGGATCCATAGATAACATCAGAATTTAAGGCCATTTCAATGTAACCTCTGTTTTTTTTTTTGTTTTGTTTTTTCTTGGACCCCTCTTTAATTTCCTTGTTTGAAAAGAGTCAAGACAAACTGGGCACTGCAGTTGCTTTTGCTTTATCGAAAGTTCACTGCTTTCCCTTTCTATTCTAGAAAAAAAAAATCCTTGTTCATCTCATTTTCTCAAGGGAAGGTCATCATCTGCTGCCCAGCATCCCTTTCACTTTTCTATCTCTCTTCTCTGTCTTCCCTAAGGCTATCACCATTTCCCTCTACTTTTTTTTTTTAATTTCAACAAAAGCCAAGATATATATATATATATATATATATATATATATATATATATATATATATATATATATATATATATATATATATATTTCTCAGTGGATATTGAAGTCCTCCACATTGAAGTGTCTTCTTTTTTATAATAATGCAAGTGTGGGTACATGCAGGTTTGCGTTTGTGTATATTTAAAGCTAATAAATGCCGTTTAGCTCACAATTTATATTCACCGTTAAAGAATGAAGGATGTCTGTTCCATCTGGGACAGGAAAAGATTAAATGAAAAGGAATTGGATGGATGAGTGGTGAATCATATGTGTTATATCTCAGTGTGTTTTTTAAAGATATCTATAATAAAAAGCACTCTCTCTTATTCTTTCGTTATTTTTCTCTCCATTTCGTTCTGTCGATTTTTAAATAGCACTGTCACTTCTGCTAGTTTACCTGATGTTGTCATAATGCTCAATGCACTGACAGCTGCCCTTTGATAACACAACAGCCTTGAGTGTGCTATTGAAAGGGTTTTTCTCTTTTTTTTTCATCACTATCTCAGAACTTTTCTTCCTGGAGGTGGAACTATATGAAATATTTACAGAATGAAAACCATATATACACAATCACACCCTCATATCTCTTCCTTGTTTTGGTTTGAAGCCTTTTTATACTTCTGTTGGTGCAAATCATTTAGACTACTCAAAGCGTTATCACGCTAAAATTTATTTTCCAATATGAAGCTTTATATGATGGGCTTAATTTGTCTTAATTGGTCTAACATAACATTTGTATATACTGTATATATATACAGTAATAATATGATTATAAAGACATTTTAAAGAGACTATATTCAGGTCAGCATGACATGAGAGTAAGAAGTTTAGAAAATGACTGGTGTATTTAAATCAAATACAAAAGCAGAATTTTAGTCTCTACACTTTGGGAAAAGGGGGTTCTTTGGAGGGTTCTAGCTAAAAATGTTCTAGTAATGGATAAATTATAATTTTTTTTTAATCTGTATAAATGTATAAAAGAAAAGTATGGTAGGTAAATTGAAAAAAGCTTGTGACTTTTATTGGAAACAGATCTAATTAGAAAAAAGTCTTGATTTCAATCACAGTAAATAGGCATTTGTAGAAAACAACATGCATTCATCTTACATTCAGTGTAAGCACTGCCTTTTATCTACAGGCTTAACTGGTTTATCCTTCACATGAGCCTGCATTTAATTAAGTACTTATTTAGAGTCCCATTAGGAACTAAAAGCAGCCAGTTAATAAGTCCTCAATTACAAAGAATTAGGTATTTGGTGGGACACTTCTTTATGATTTTTTCCTTATTCAGTTGTCATTCTGTACCGTTTGGTGTTGCACTAATAATGATGACACTTTCAGAAAGTATAACACCTAATAATATCTAATAATATACTGCAGGAGTTCAACAACTTGTCTGATAGTGTATTTACATGGGTATCTGTGGTACCTATCATAAGGAGGATCCTCATACCTGTGACGAGGTTTTCGTGTTTATTGACATCAGTATATTTATATTGTTTAATCAGCTTCATAACAGTAAATTATATGCAGTGCCGTTTTTTCACATCTATAGTTAGAAATGAGTGAAGTGAGATAATAGGAGAGTTAAACCTTATTGATTCGAGGTTAAGTTGTATTTTAGACTCCATCCGCAGCAAAAATCCATCACTTGCCCTCTAGACCCATGTAGATTTTAATCCCTAATGAGATGGTGGAGATAAATTAATTCTTTATAAAACTTAAGGAGCTAAATGAGTTCTTTCATAGTGATAGCTTTTTTATTTCAGTTAAGATTCACAGGATTCAGACAAGAGTCGTGTCACATGAACACTGCTGCTGAGGCTGGGTAGCCCTCACTGAAAAGTCATGTCTTACATCACTTAATAATAAAGGAATTATTTGGCATAGAGATTATTTTAAATTGCAGCAGAGATCCGT